>NC_080081.1:72612602-72912602 GCF_949987535.1 Balaenoptera acutorostrata
TTAAGATCCATGGAATGAAAGTATGAAAAAACAGAAGGAGAATTCTGATTTATGCTTTAATAATAAAGTATTCATGTTGAGACTTTGCATATTAAAATGCATTTTAGATAAACGTATTCCATTTTCCTGAGATTTAAATCATAATTAGGGGAAAAAATCCTACCCTACTTGTGAAGGTGCCCCTAATCTCCTGATCCTCTAAAAATAAAACGATGTAAGAGAGGGCTCAGGGTTCCTGATATGCGCAATTTAATTCCTCTCCTGCCCAACTATTCTCCACTCATTGGGAATATAAACAGATATGAATCTAGCTCATTTAATATATTTTCTCAAAGAGAAAAGTGAGAACAGCTTGAATTTGTTATTATTCAAATTTTAGGGTAATGAAAAAAAGGACAATTTTTATTTATTTTAAAATAGTATTAAATTTGTGAACATAAAAAAAAGTAAACTTTCTTTTCAAAATATTTACATTGGCTGACAACATGAGTGATAATCAGCCACAAATAATTTAGCTTGGTTTGGGCTAAACGAGAATATTCACAAACTGTAATGTTAAGTCCATTCCTCCCTCTTCATACTACCAGCCAAAAGTGGAATTTCATTTTTTTTCAGGTAGTCAAAGGAATGATGATATACCAGGCTCTGAGCTAAAAGAAATCTTGAAACTTATAGCATAGTTAAGTAATTTAAAATATATAACCAGACATTTTCTATTCCTATACCTTTAATAACCATTACGTTTTAAAAGTTTCCATTCTCCTAAAAATCCAATATATTAATCTCTTTTGAATTATTTTAATTTCTTATTCTTCAAGAACTTGTGTTTTGTTTTGTTTTTTTTTACCAAAATGGATTAAATTTAATCTGTGTGGTACCAAAAGCCTTAGAGCTTTCTTTGTTTTTTTAATTAATTTTTATTGGAGTATAGTTGACTTACAATGTTGTGTTAGTTTCTGCTCTACAGCAAAGTGAATCAGTTATACATAAACATATATCCATTCTTTTTTAGATTCTTTTCCCATATAGGTCATTACTGAGTATTGAGTACAGTAGGTCCTAATTAGTTATCTATTTTACATACAGTAGTGTGTATGTGTCAATCCCAGTCTCCCAATTTATCCCTCCCCTGTTTTCCCCCTTGGTAACCATAAGTTTATTTTCTACATCTGTGACTGTATTCTGTTAAGCACTTGTGTATTTTTTATTAAATGCTGTTACCATCTCATGAACATTTTATTCCTCCTGCTAATAAGACACTGTCTTCTTTCTCTTAGAATGTTCAAATATTCCATAGAAAGACATTTATTTCCTCATTTGCAGCTATAATTTCCTTGTGAATTTTGATAGCTTTTAAATAGCACTACTAAATTATTTGGGTTTTTTGAGAAGGCTGCAAGTTGAGAACTGTACAATTTTACAACTGTAACCACCTTGCTCATTATCACCTTTTGAGAAATGATCCACCAAGATTTTAGGCCTGTTAAGATTCAACCGATTAGCTTCCAAATCTCAGTCTGACTCTGCTGTACTGTATATCCTGCAAATATTTCTGATTTTTGAACTCTTTATTCAGTTTGTAAACTGAGAGGACCAATTATTCAGTGGGTTTGCCACCAGGAAAAAAAAAAAATCATCGTGTAGAATGTCAGAATGAAGGATATCACCAAGCCAAGCAACTCCACTGATGCATCCCTCCGAGAGGTCACCTGCCACGTCTTACTGCCAACACGTCTTTGCTTGGTGTTGTTAACACACCTGCAGTATTACCTAGGGTGTGACTATGGCTGAGGAAATCTTTTCTCAGTTACTAACAATACAATGGAGATTTTCAGTACTTATCTCATTGGTTCTCCCTGGCAATTAGCACTAATGACCAGCCTTTCCCTCTTCAAATTCTCTGCTCCCTTGGCGTCCATGACACTATTATCTCTTGTTTTCCTCCTATGTCTCAGGTCCCTTCTGCTCAGATTCTTCAGGGGCTCCTTAGAAGGGTATTTTCTTCTCTCCTTCCCTCGTTCCTTCTCTTTGGCAAGCCCTCTGAGTGGACACATCTACTATGTGTCTGACACCATGCAAAGTCCAAGGTCTCTGCTCTCAAGAACCTCTTCATCTAGGAAGGGAGACGACCTATAACAAACGAGTTACTGGAACACAGAGATCACTCTGTGCAGAGGTGACATAAAAAAAGCTACTTGGTCAGCTCTTCCTGATGGGGAGGGGAATGGGAAGTGAAGCGTTTTCAGGGGAGAAGAGGAGAGTTCACAAGGCAGATGAAGGGAACCAGTGCAAAGGCACTAAGACGTGACATCACACCAAATGCCCACAAAATGGCAAGCACAGCAATCCTGTACCTACCCTGGGGCATTATATCATGCAAAACTACAGACATTGAAAAAGTGAGATTGAGCAATCCTAGCAAATAGGGAACAGAAGGAAAAACCATAAGTTGGCATTATTACATATTTGTTCAAACACCACCACAAATGAGACATACAGAAGACACCTCCTTTAAAAAAATCAGTATTAAAAACCTGGTTCCAACCTGTGCAAACAATTTGGTAATTCCTAACAAAATGTAAAAAGACATTAAAAAAAAATCTGGCTCCAGTAAATAACCCTTCTCCTGAATCATCTTTATTTATTCCAGAATCTATGATACAGAGATTTGCTGAAGCAGACTCTTATGCAAGTTTTTAATGTCATGCAGACTGTACCTTTTAAAAAAATCTTTAGAACCAGGTCTTACTGGCTTGAAATCCTACTTCATTTGCACTTGCATTCCTCTTTGTTCAATTTTGCAAGTCTCAGCAAAATGCCAGCATAACTGCAGGGCCTTTTCTCAAATTAAGGTAGGGCTTAAGGACACATTTTTCTGGGCTTGTTGTGGAGTTCTCTGGTGAGAAGGTACAGCATAAACAAATCTCCCTCCCTGTACTACGTCTCTGACACACCCACATGGTCTCTGAGAGGAAGGACGGATAGTTATTCTTCGGTTTAAGGAACTAAACCGAAATTTGCATTCATAAGAGAATCGAAGCTTTTAAAATATTTTGTCCAAATACTAGATGGTGTAACCTCAGAAATGCGGTAGCTAAAACCAGGTTGGTAAGTGACTGCTGTCACTCAGATGGCAGCAGTATTAGTGGCGCTCAGCAGACGTTCTCAACCACAACTGCAACTTTCATCTGTGTGCCGACGACATGAAGTCCAAAGCCCCAACCCAGACTTCTCCATAGTGTTCTAGATTTAAAATGTTGGGGGGTGATGGATTCATAGGTGTACACATATGTCAAAACTAATCAACTTCTATACTTCAAATATAAGCAATTTATTATATGTCTATTATACCTCAATAAAACTTTTTTTAAAAAGGCAACGTTATACCTTCCCCCAGTGCATTCGGCCAGGATTCAGACATGTTCCGGGTTTCAGCTAATAAAATTAATAAATAAAAGTGAAAACAATCTTCTGATTCCATCATCTACATCAAGAGTGAGAGAAAAATATACATGGACTCAAGTGTTATGTGAGTCATTTTCACTTAAGAATTTTCTTATCCTGAACTATGCCTTTAGTGTTTAATTTACACACTGTAGAACTCCAAGAATGCCTGAAAGATGTCTACATGATACTCCCAGGTAACACATTCACTGTTACAGTGAGTTGCCCAGAGAAGGTGCTCAATAAATATTACAGAATGAATGGAGAAGTAAAAGAGTAAAAAACTGCAATGAAAAAAAAAAGAAGGCACTTCTTAACAGGAAGTTTCCTCACAAGCTACCAAGAAAAAGTGTGCAATCTTTTAGGGCAAAGAACTTCAAGATCAGGATAAACGTCGGTTATCTTAGGTGACTTAGGTGCAGCCTTGCTAAACACCCAAGCACTGGATGAAATGAGCTAGTCTGAAGATTCTTCCCACAATTTCCGACACTGCTGATGTTCTTTAGATTCTACGATTTGAACTTTCCAGAGGTAACTGGCAGCATGAATGCCTTCAATGGCTTTGGAGCTGGATCAAACACTGCACTGATTATTCAGGTGACACCACCCATTTAATGAAAAAATGTGAAATGTCCTAGTCATTGAGCTAGCGCTATTCTGTGCAAATTCAGGTGTGAGCAATAGAAAAACTTTATAACTCACGGCCATTTAAACCCCAGTTTAGCTTTATATGGTTAGCATTTTTACCAACATCGTATTGCTTCTTATGCAAACAAAAGTAAGGTTTTTCAGAAACTGATATTAAGCAGCCAAAAAAAAAAGCAACTGTAAGAATACAGATTTAAATATCACAATTAAAAAGCCTGATCCAGTGGGTCGAGAACTCTGTACCCAAAAACAATGTCTTAAATTTATGTAGGACATCTAAAAAAATGATGGACCATGTACAAGGCCATGAAACAAATCTCAAAACACCAATTTGTTTTTTGTTGTCATACCCTATGAGACATTCTCTTATCACTACCCCAAAACTGGGAGTCAATATAAAACATAGCAACAAACATTTTCTTTTAATCCAATGCTGGTAATAGTATTTATTGTGTATTCCCTCTAGTCATGTACTATGCTAAGTATTGATATTTCTCATGCAGTACTACCATTTTCTCTACTTGATAGAGGAGGAAACTCGTTAAGAGAGGCCAAGAAACCACAGCAGTAACTGATCACAACCAAGCCCAGTCTTCCTTTAATACCAAACTCTCTAACATATACATTTCCCCTCTGATTCTTTGTTTCCCAGCTACCTCCAGGCTTTTCCCTTTTGATTTTGTCTTCCCTCTCCCTGGTTCCTTATCCTTATCCACAAAGCATCTCCTTTGCCCCACCCTGATTTCTGGGCCTTCTTTTATGACCAGGAAAGAGCAACTGAATCAAACGAGACATTTCAAATGGTGTCCTTCCAGTATCTCTCCCTCAGGTGCTGAAACGAGCCACCCTTTTATTTCCTTTGTCCAGGAATTAAATTCCAACTCAGGATTCCAAATGTCTGTTTCACGCAGGATTTAAGATTGTGTCATGTTTGTTTACTCACTGTTAAGTCCTAGCCAGCTTGGAGGAAATTTTATCAAAAGTTGGAACTATCTTCACCAGTAAGTAAGGTGGGCCTTAATTTTCCACTTCAATTCTCCCAGCTTCCTCTATCATCTCAGAAAGATCTAACTATCCTTCTACTTATTTATTTTTATCATTTTCCATATAAAAGGTGATTTATTTTTTTATCATATTCTAGAAGCTAGGAAAGGTCCAAGTATCAAAAACCAAACTTCATATAAGCCAAACCAACATCTTTCAACCCCACCTCCATAAAATATAACTACAAATTTATATCATTAACTCATAATGAATAGCTAAGAGACAGGATCTTAAGACAACTCCTGAAGCAGACCTATTTTTGGTTTCTTGCATAAATTCATGCTTCTCTTACTGGTTTTATAAGTTCTATTAGTAATCAGGATTTAAAGGAAGGGAGATATTTTCATAGTAGCTAAATCTCAAAAAAAAAAAAATCCCTATTTCAGATTCTTTCTGTTTGTTTTTTTTTTAATTCTATTTTTTATTACAAAGGAAATATGTTTGTTGCAGAATATTTGGAAAGCACAGAAAAGTAAATAAAAGGAAGCAGAAAACATTTTATAACCTCATGAATCATGACAACCATTGTCAACATTTTGGCATATTTGGTTCCAGAGTCCAGGCTTTGTCCTGCCATCCACCACCCGCCCCCCGCCCAGATTCAACCTCAGAGCCCCCTCTCATCCGTGCAAAGGGTACCATGTGGCTGGGAGGGGCCAGTATGTCTGGAGCCACCCAAGGGAGATCAATGAGTGAGGCTGTCGTGTGTACGGAAACGGGGTGGGGAGACAGTGATGAAGGGGGTGAACATCTCTCCCCTGAAGGGCAGTGGCTTCCCAAGGTCCAGCGGACTGTGCTTGTGGAGGACTGAAGGCCCAGTTTGCCTCATCCTCTGATTTTTCAAGAGAAGCTTGCAACCCTGATTTTTGTATTGAAATATCCTGATTTGTAAATGTTGGCTTCATGTTTTTAAAGACAGTGTATAGGCCGAAGAAACCAAAGTTGTGTATCAGTTGAGGCCTCTGGTTTAACCCCCTTCCCCAGGCCACACGGTCAAGTGTTCACAGAACTTCTGGAGTCCGTGCCTTAACCCACCATTTTCAAACAGTGGGTCTGTGAAAGCCCTCGTGACAAAGCTGTGCCCAGGTGAGAAACGTCTAGGAAATTCTGCGAACAAATCTCTTTTGGAGAGTCACCATGCAGGGGTCCATGTTGAAGACTCTTGAATTTTGCAGCAAAGAACCAATCCTACTTAACTCCGTTTAACTGGCATTTTCCAAACTTGGCTGAATAGAGAACTTTCTTTCCTCCTGTTTTCTACATAACAAACAACTATTAGTATCTTTTGACCCTAATGTTCTGCAAAACAAAAAGCCATTTGTTAATGGCCTCTTGGGCATCCTGACTGCCCATGTAGAAGAAACGAACAAGCTTTAAATCCCTGCACGTTGTTTGCCAGGTCCCCCCTCCCCTACAAGGAGAACAGACCTCGGTGCTATGCAATCAATACAAAATCAACTACTGTTGCCTGTGCTAAAGAAAATGGACCAGAGAAAGTAACTTCAAACAATTTATATCAGGCTCAGGAGTCCAATACAAGCCACAGAAACTGTCTTTATAATTTATCCAGGCAACTGAAGAAGTGAGTTTCTACTCTTGCAACACATGCCAACGGTTGGAAGGGGGCAAGGGAAGTCAAAATATAATTATATTTTTCTACAGATTGTCTTCAAAGTAGACAGAAAATAACTGAAACTCAAGTGTTCTCACTCAATCAGCAGTTACTCTGTTATACACAAACCTGTATTCTTCTTGTTGTTGAACAAGTTTCTCCACAAAGATCAGCTACCACACCACCTTGATGAAATGCTACCCTATTAGGGAAGTCAGTTTTTTTCCATCTATGATCGCTTGTGGTTTCATTTTGGTCTTTACAGAGATGTAGAAGTTTGACTAGTAATTTAATAAATGCTGTTTTGTGGTTTTCCATTTTCCCACAGTAATTCTTCTGAAATTCTCAAAAGATGAACCACTACCTCAGCTCCAGCATTTGTATGTCTTTATTTCTATCAGGCCTTTATTTTTATTTACTGTTGACCTGAAAGGCCAGGTATTTATAACTGTACTTTCTCTAATTCCCCTTTCCTACACTGAGAGAGAATTCTTACAGTAATGAAATGTTTAAGAATTCTGGAAAATTTTAGAGTCTTGGAGAAACTAGCATAGGATTCTCAGTGTAATTCAGACTTGAAAAAATGATATAATATTCATCAACTGTTACAAATGTTTCATTTCTTTGCCATTCCAGGAGAGGAGCCATAAGAAATAAAATTCTTTAAATCACTTAATACAAGAGTTCCCTGTATTGAGTTGTCGTTTAGTAAGGTAACACCATCGTCCTCAGTATCCAAGGGGCACTGGTTCCAGGACCCCCAAAAGCTGATACCAAAATCAACAGATGCGCAAGTCCCTTTGTAAAATGCCGCAGTTGGCTGAATCTGAGAATGCAGAACCAGCAGATAATGGAGGGCCAGCTGTATATATCGTGCTATTCAGATATCCATACGAAGCTTCTTTTCCCTAGAAAACATCTACAGTTTAAGTTCCACTTTGAAATATCAAAATGACTTTAGTGAATGCCCAGATCTAAAAAATCAGTAGCATTTTGTACAGTTTCATACTTACGGGGGCCGGGGTGGGGGGAAAACTGGCTGGGTGAACACATTGTTAGGGTGAGTGGGCCAGGGATGTATTAATGGTGACTTTAATGCGATACGGAGGACGTAAGGGGTTCTCTTCTGACTTCATGTGAACATTCTTTTTCCCCAAACCAAACAAGCTGGTCATTTGAATCTTCTTCTCACATCCTGTAGCTGTCAAACACTCTTCCTTGACGTGGATACAAAGCTGTAATTTTCTACATGCACTGCTCTTTTTTTGGAGGAGGTATGTGGTTTTGGTTTATGTTGTTTTGTCTACATTCCTTGCAAACGCTTCTTCTGATGCAATGCTTCACAGAATATTTACTATTTTATTAATCCTCAGTGGGGGAGGGGAGCAGGGGGAACATATATGTGTGTGTGTGTGTGTGTGCACAACGTCTATATCTTTATCCCGTATGTCTAAGCAGCCTGGAATTTTTAGACAGGCACTATTAACCAAGGGATAAAATCTAATCACCCTGTGCTCGCATTCTCAAGTAGTGGCTGTGTGTTCTTCAGATACATAAAATCCGCACATCTACGCTACCACCTCATCGTGGGGCTCACATCCAACTACATGATGGATATTTCCATCTGGATACTCAAGATCACCCAAGGCTCGGCAGGTCCAGAACTGAAATCATCATGGGCTCTAAATCGCTACCCCTCTTGAATTTTCTTGACCACTTGAGTCTCTAACTTGGGAATCATTCTAAATTCCTTCCTCTCCCTGCCACCACACATACCGCTTACCCAGTGCTGCCCATTTTACCACCTTGAATTCATCGCTTCCCCTATTCCTGTCACCCTTGTCCTAAGGCAGGTCTCCATTAACTCTTGCCTAGACTCTGCGATGGCTTTCTCTCTGCCTCTGCCCCTCAAACGTGTCCTAACTGTTGGTGCCAAATGGCTCCACGGAAAAGACAAACGGCAGGTCCTTCTGCTTAAATTGTCTTCTAAGGCTCCCTGGGTCTGCAGGTGGAAAGGCAATGACGGCTCCATTCTGCACCTTGGCACCACCAAGCCTCTCCTCCATGACCGGCGCCAGTTCGCTTCCGTACTCTCACCTCTTGCAACTGCCTTCTTTGCACTTGCCTGTTCAGCAATGCTCAGCTGCGCGCGGTTGGTGCCCTGAACACTCCCCACTCCCAGCCGTCGCTCAGTGAGTGCCCTAGTTCACGTGGCCACCTCCTCCTGGAGTCCTTTTCTTACCCTCTCCTCACCCTTAATTCCCTTCGCTCGCCCCCTGCACCACCCCTCTCTCCTCCCCCAACCCCAATTCCCCAGGCTCCATTAAGAAACTGTTTCTGGCTTTTCCCAGCTGCCTTAGTTGCCCCTCTGAGCTCCTAACTCCCTTGCTCAACTATGTACAGTCGCCTTTCCTACACTGTTGTATAGTTGATCTGCCCATGCATCCGTCTCCCTTGCTGGCATGTAACTCATGTCTTACACACCTTTGCTTGCTCGGCTGTGGAACTGGAGGTTCACTCTCCTTACTTACTGGGGTCACCCATGCCAGGCTCCCGGGGCTAAGATCGGGGAGCGGAGGTGGATGCCAGGAGAACCGTGTCTTCTGAGTCCTTGCAGCTTCTAGAAGCAGTTTGGGGCTGCAGGAGTTATATTTTCATACACTTAAACACAAATACCTAACTAGTTGACATCAGCAGAAGAGAGGAAGTTAGAAAAAGAAAAATGAGTTCAATACCCACTGAAATATGTAGGTAAAAGGCTGATATGGCAAGATAAGGCCTGAACACTTGACTCTAACCTTCTAAGGCTGATTTTCTTGATTCACAGATGGCTCAAACATGACTATAAACAACTGCTTTGGTTAAGTTTCAAAAGGAGTGAGTGCAAATAATCACAAAAAAGTCTTTTTTTTTTTTTAAAGTTATACCAAGTAAAGAGAAAGAAGGGAAGAGAATTCTAGTGCTAATCCATTTAATTGACATTTAGTTTCGATTCTAAATGATACATAATAGATTTGGGCAATGACAGCAGCTCCATTCCAAGGGACCTCAGTCCGCTTCTGGAAACACTGGTCTCTGAACACACCACAGGGCTGGTGGACGTACAACCAGGACATCCACCAAGGGCTGATGGATGCTACAGTTCCATTCCATTCAATGCACCACACATTTACTGAGCTCTCTTATGTATCAGCAATGTAAGTCCAGGGAAGGGAGGTGGGAATAAAAGAAGAAAAAAATTCCTGAGCTTGAGGAATCTACAATGTAATGAAGCAAGGAGAACAGCGCTACCTGACCAGATGAATTGTCTGGCTACTATAAAGAAGAGCCAGGGTAAACCTTGAATAATAAAAAGCAGTGGGGGGTCGGGGGGAGGAGGAGAGATGAAATTTTCATCATAGGTATTGAATGAACAATTGAAATAGAAAAATGAATATAAGCACACACAAAAAATAGTAAACTTAATTTGTGCCAACAAATGGTCCAGTGTTTGCGCTGAACTTCACAAATGCAGCAAAACATGCTGTCTGTTCACTAGTTCAAAGGGTTATCTATGTGCCATTCTGCGGGCAGGGTAAAATGCAATATTTTAGAAGAACATTTACTTAAAATTACATACTACTTCTGACTTGTGTAGCTTCTAACTACAAAAATTCAAATAAAGTTATAAGATGTACATCGGTTTTCAGAAGGAAGAGAATAGGGATGAATACTTGGATTTCATTTAAAATAAGTTCTGGTGCAGATTGCCTGAACTTTGTTTTTAACTTATTAGTAACCAATCAATTTCTGACTAGAGGGAAGAACTTCCGAAACCAGCTGAACTTCCACATGGTATATTAACCATCGTGGTGATGATCTTGACACTTGATAATGCGTTTCTCATGGCACTGGGGGCAGTCCAGTGAGGTGGAAATAGCACAGGGGCTGGAGTCCCAGGATAAGTGAGAGTCCTTCTGAGGATGAAATAAGATACCTTTGGGGGAATGTAACTCATTCTGCCTGGGATATAGTATTTGCTAAGTAACAGCAATTTCTTATTCCTTTCTCTTTCAAATTCTAAATCAAATTGCATGGAATAATTCTGGAACAAAAAACTTATTATGTAGGGTGGTGGGTCAGGAGATGGCTAGTTTTGAAAGGTCTTATAGCTTTGTTACCTGACCTCTCAAAGAATGCTCATGTAATACCTTGAAAAAATAAAAATCAATAAAAGGTAATAATCCACAAAGTATATAATCCCCTGGGAAACGGCTGACAATGCACTGTATGAAGATAAATGAGGCATTATCCTAGACCTTGAGGAATTGACCATGTAGTATGAAATGGCTTTGGTCTGGCAGGCAGATGACAGAATATCCAACTTGAAATCAGAAGATCTGGGTTTGATTTTAGATTCTGGCATTTATTAGCTGTGTGATCTAGGGTAAGTGAGTTAACCTCTCTGAGCTTCTGCATCTTCATCTGTAAAGCAAGAATGACAGCATTCACTATGCAGGAAGTGGCTAAGGGAGAGTAAACAAGATAATTCTTGTGAAAGCCCCTGGGCACAGAGTTAGTCCTTACTAAACATCGGTTGACACGGAATTTTTGTGAGCTGCATTGACTTTTACAGGTAATTCCAGGTAACAACAGTAAAACATCTCATCTTCATGCAGGGCAAAAAATAGGAATAAAAAAATATACTGAGCATTATTCTATATAAAACGTAAAACACCCAGACAAAACAGACACTTAAAGAAGGAGTAAAATTATTCCCAAGGCAAAAACATTCATCACTTTACATAAAGATGCTCCATCACAAGACTCCCTTGGGTTTCAGACTCTTCTATGAGTGTAAAATGTGTGTGCGTATATACATATGTAGGTACAAATACATGTCTGTACACACACATCCATCTTTTTACATCTTCATTCTCAAAAGGTCACCAATATCCAATGCTAAATGAAAGTAATGAACTTTCATAAGCTTTTGTAAGTAAAAAGGAAGAAAAACTCATTTTGGAATCCGTGGCTACACCACTTTGTTTCCTGCCCCACTCCACCACCTTCACTAATACAAGTCAGGGCAAGACAGGAGAAAAACGGAGGGAGCACAGTTACACACAGGCCAGCCTGTTGATCACTTGAGCTGCTCTTATTCCATTTGCTCTTCTCCTCTCCCCGCCCCCACTGCTGAGCTTCCTGGCCCTGCCCTGGGAGCTATAACTCAAGCAGATGGCAATCCTCCTTCCAGGCGGCTCTAGGGTGGAAACGCAATCAGGTCAGGATAAAGGGACAATGGGCAGGGGTGGGAGGAGTGGTCAGACTGGAGCTCCGGGTGGGAAGAGGGAGGTTCTCTCACCTGGGAGGTCTGGTTCAGAGCTGGGCAGCTGAAGCAACGTAACTCCTTTACGACAGGTGTGGCTCGCTCCACTGGCCTGAAGTCTAGTCCCAAAGCCGCCCTCTACAGGCCCTGCACCCTTCCTGAATCAACAGGTTTATTTAGTCAGCCTGTGTCAACATAAACTAACCTCTGTCCCAGAGACAGAAAAAAACAGTGCTCAGAAAGCCCTTCGCTGGCTACTTTAAGTCCTGGCCTTTTGAGGGGTTTCCCAAGCTGTAAACAACCCACTTTCCCACCAGAAACTATCCCTCTTTGCTTTATTCTCGTGTCTTTTCTTGGTTAAGCATCCAGGAAGAGTGGTGGAGTAGGAAAAGAGGATCAGGAAAATTGTTTGATACTTTGGTTCTGCAGGTGGCTGGCTGTGAACAAGTCTTTAACCTGTTTGCTTTCCTAATATGGAAAACAAAGGGTTTGAATGATATGGTTTTGACACTTTTCTCCAGTTCCAAAACTCTTGTGACTCTATGGGACACAATGCAACTAAGATTACTGTTATTAAATCGGAACAAATCAAAATGAATTAAATATAGTACCTAAGATGGCAGAGACGTACATAAATCTAAAGAATGTGGAAGGGAAAGATTTGAAACATATAAAACCAGAAAGTAATCAATTAGAAAACTGTAGTATTGATGAACCTAAGAATTGGCTCTTTAAAATGACAATAAAAGATCAAAGCTTCTGCCAAAGGTAGATTGAACCTGGGAGAAAGTACAAATACACTACTTTAGGAATAAAACATAAAATATACGATGAAGAACAGTATACACACTATGTTAGCAAATTCCAAAATCTGTAAGAAATAGATGATCTCAGAGGAAGCTGTTACCAAAGTGACCCATGAAACAATTTTGACATCCCAAAATGCTGATAATTATGAAAGAAATTGTAGCAATGATTAGAAAATAAAACCCAGTTTTCCAAAAGCCACTAGTACCAAATTATTTTATAAGCAAATGTTAAGGAATAGAACTTCTATGTTATTCAAGTCATTCTGGAGAACAGAAAAAGATGGGAAGATTTCCAATTCATTTAATAAAAGTCACAGATCCTTGCTGCAAAGAACAGAAAAATACAGTGCCCCCAAACAAAAAGCAAGCAAAACAAAAATCTATAGTCTGATATCTCTTAGGAATATAGATGCAGAAATCTTAATAAACTGTTAGTAAAGCAAGTGAGTGTAAAAAAAATTATAACAAAATAGATATTCCACAATGCAAAGACAGTTCAACGTTAGAATATTTGTTAAGAATTAATTACTTCAATCTATTATAATTAATCTCAGAAAAAAGTGGAAAACAGATTCTCATTTCAGTAGATGCTGAAAAGCACTTAATAAAATTCACTTCCTGGACTTCCCTGGTGGCGCAGTGGTTAAGAATCCACCTGCCAATGCAGGGGAAACGGGTTCGAGCCCTGGTCCGGGAAGATCCCACATGCCGCAGAGCAACTAAGCCCGTGCGCCACAACTACTGAGCCCGGGTGCTGCAACTACTGAAGCCCACGCACCTGGAGCCCGTGCTCCGCAACAAGAGAAGCCCCCGCAATGAGAAGCCTGCACACCGCAACAAAGAGTAGCCTTCGCTCGCCGCAACTAGAGAAAGCCCATGCGCAGCAGCAAAGACCCAAAACAGCCATAAATAAATAAATTAAATTTAAAAAAAATTCACCTCCTGATTAAAAAATTATAGTTTGCTAGGATTAGAAGAATAAATTGTTAATATAATAGAATTATAATCCCAAACCAGTCAATACCTTAAAATGGTGAAACTCTAGATAGTCTCAGCAAAATCAGAAACTGATAGTATTGAACAGTTTGATCTAGGAATTCTGACTAATGTAATCAAACAAGAGAAAGAACTAGTTGCATCATTTGCAGATTATATGAATTTAAACCTGTAAAACCTGTAAAACCTGTAAAAAGCATTAGAATTAGTAATTTTAGTAAAAAAGCTCATTAAAATAATATAGAAAAATTTATTGCTTTCCTATGTATTAGCAATAATTGGTTGGGATATAAATTTGCCACAAAGATCCAGTCCATTAAACAAAAAACAAAAAAACTTAAGATAAGTACAGGATCTATATGCCATGAATTCTGAGACTAGTTTACTATAATTTCTAAAACTAGCTTACATATATTGAGAGCTTGATCTCTTGCTAATACTGTCCTGAGAGTTTTATATGCATTTTAGCATTTACTCTTCATAGCAGTGATATAAAGTACTTCTATACCCATTTTACAGATGAAGAAACTGTGGCTAGAAAGTGTTAATACTCAAACTAAAAAATGGTAGACTCTGAATTCAAACCCAGGAGACAAATATCATTATTTGCAGGTAATAAGATTATTCACCTAAACAATGTAAGAGAATCATGAAAAACTATAAAAACTATCAGAGATGGGTAGTTATACAAATCTACAAAGATACATTGAATTCTATCTAGCAGCCACACAAAGAAAGAAAACATGAAGAAAAGAGAAATGCTGTTTCCAACTACAGTCAGAAATATTTAAAAACCTAAGACTGAATAAGAAATTTGTAGAACTCATAAGAAGAAAAAATAATCCAAAATGTTGATGAGAGAAAGAAAAGTGGAGTTAAAAATAGAGAAAACATCGAATTCTTTCCAAATTAATCTATAAATCAGGTGGATTTACAATTTAAAAATAGATTTTTCTGGGAATGTGACAAAATAATTCTAAAATAATCAGAGAAATCTGGATGACTCTAGCTTAACCAGGGATCAGAGCTAACACCCCTGTCCTGGCACAAACTGACAGCATGTCTGATATACTATGACAAGAAGGACACAGCATTGCTACTATGATATTCCTGCCAAAAACATGCCTAACTTGAATTTAATCATGAAGAAGCGTCAGACAAACCTCAAATGAGGAACATTCTACAACTGACCTGTAGTCTTAAAAGGTCAAGAAAGACAAAGAATGAGGACCTCTTGGTCCAAAACAAAAGAGACGGAAGAGACAAAACAACTCAATGTGATGTGTGATCCTGGATTGAATCCTGGACTTGGGGTGGGGGGGGTGAGGCATGGGGGTGGGGAGGTGGGAAGGAGGGGAAGGTGGTGGTGGTCATGGTATAAATATCTATAAAGGGCATTATTGGGGCAATTGACAAATTTTGCATATGGACTTTGTCCAATTTTTCCTAATTAGATAAATGTACTGTAGAAATATAAGAGAATATCCTTGATCTTAGAAAATATACATTGAAGGATTTAGGGTATCTGCACTGCAGTTGTGTCTGCAACTGATTCTCAAACAGCTAAAAATGTGTGTGTGTGTGTGTGTGTGTGTGTGTGTGTGTTTGTGTGTACACAGGGAAATAGGGACGGAGGGAGGGAGGGAGGGAAAGAAAGAGGTAATGGTAATATAAATGGTAAAGTAAGTAGAGCAAAATGTAAATAATTGGTAAATCTGGGTAAAGGGTATAGGAGAGTTCCTTGTAACATTCTTTCAACCCTTGTATGTTTGTAATCATATCAATATGAAAAGTTACAACTACATATGTGTGTTATGTATACATGTATAATATGCATTATGTATAATATAGATTATGAGTGGCTTATACTCCTAGGCATGAAAATATGTTTTAAAACCATGATAATTAAAACAACGTGGTAACATAAGTAATCAGAAAGAGTAACAAAACAGAGTAGAAAGTCCAGCAGCAAATACAAGTATCAGTAAGAATTCGGAATAGGATAAAGCTGAAATCTCAAACTATTAAGCAAAGTCAATCTTGGGGTACAGAGAGATTTTCAAAGTATGGCTATGAGGACAGGAATTATAAAGAAAAAGATTGGTAGATTTGACTATGTACATTTTTTAAAATTATGTAAAAACTCCCACAGAAAAGTAAGCTAAGGTCATGAACAAGTAATTCCTCAGAGGTGAGTGAATAATAGCCAATAAATGTATGGGAAAAGTGTTCAATCTTAGTAATGATCAAAGAAATGCAAGCAACAATAAGATTTTTCACTGATCGAATTACCAAAGAATAAAAAGAATGGTATTTTCCTTGTTGAACACACATACAAGAGGAGACTACACAGCTATAATGATACAGACACACATTTATTATGATGGAAAGATGCTCACAGAGTCCCCCTTTCCTTTGGCCAACTCACAGTCATCCATTCGTTCTCAATATAAATACCCTTCTCCAGACCTTCCCCTGGCATCTTGCACTCACCCTTCTACTCACTCATCACAATTTAATTGTGTCTGTAACTGTCTGTGCCCCTCTCTCCCCAGCCGCCTCCCTTTTCCTTCTGAAGCAAACTGCCTACATTTGAGATTACAGGTTCTTCCCCACTACCTCCTAACTGCTCCGTAGGAGCTATTCTCTCCACAGTTTTGGCCATTCCTTGATCGATTCATTCATTCAAACACATAAGGCCTGCTATGTGCCAGAATTCTAGGATCTGAGGATCGCTAGTAAAGAAAAGAGAAAAACCACTGCCTTTGTTGAGCCCACATTCTAATGAATGGGTTCAGATAACATACTAAGAAAACTTAGAGTAGTTAAACTGTTAGAAGAGTTTAGGTAAACGTTTTTGAGTACAAAATAAAGATGGGGGGATTGAAAAAGAAAACATAGAGAAATAAGTGTTAGGAGGAGGAAGAACTACTTATGGGCCAGGCACTGTGCTGTGTATTGAATTCTTACAACAGTCCTGTTGCAGGATTCTAAGGCAGATCCCCCTGCTTGCACACCCACGATCTGTCGATCTGTCCGTCCCACCCCAGAGTAGCAGGGAAGGCAGCTGAGAAAGTCTGGATGCAGGGAGACCAGTTCAAGGCAATGTGGAGCAGGTGAACCTGAGACGGGAACAGGGACAATACAGATGTGGAGAACTAAACAGATAGAAAGGGATTCTGTAATTAGAACATTACAAATCCTACAAATATTCCTACAGTATAGGACTAAACGGCAGACTTGGGAGAACCCACACTGTGAGAAAGGGAGGGGTCAAAGATGACCCCAAGATTCCTAGCTTGAGAGATGGATAATGCTCTTAAGATACATAAGACAGGAGGGGGTTGGGAAAATACAGGATGAGTTCAGCTTGAGTTACCTGAGAGACAGGCCGTGGAAATATCCAGGGACTATGGACGTGGCGTTTGGAGCTCAGGAGAGTCAGAGCTGGGGCTGACGGAGCGGTCATCGGTGTACTGTACCTGGGTGATCATTGAATCCAAAGAAATAGAAGATTGCCCCCAAAAGAGACTTTAGAATAGTAAGCAAGGCTAGCGTGAAGCCAGTAACAACAACAATGCTTACATGAAAAAGAAAGAAAAAGATCAGAACTAAAATTAGAGAAGACGTGAAGACAATAATATTTTGGAATTCAAGGGAGAAGAGCTTCTTAAGGTGGGGAATTTCAAAGAGTCAAAAAAGTAAATACTATGTAGAATCACTGGGCATTGGGGTGACCCTGCCCTTTGAACAAAGAGGGCCTCCAAAAGAACTTTCCACTAACTGTAAGCTGCACAAAGGCAAGAACTGTGTCTGTCTTATCCATCGCAGGATAGCACATCGCTTGGTCAGTAAGTCTTTAGTAACTGAAGACAATCACGTGAACTGGCTAGGAATAATGCCAGAACCTGAACCCAAAACATGTCAGCTGGTTGAAATCAATTCCTTTCTTTGGTCCCTTCATTTAATAATAGAGAGTATGCAGAGATGACTGATTCTTGTTGTTTGAAATGGTCTTTCAAATAATGCCTCCTAGCCCTGTTTTCTTCGTCCTACTTTACTACTTTAGTTATGTTCAGAGGAAAGATGTTTTTCCACCCAAATGGCTGTGATTCAGAGTACCCAAGTTAGTGTTGGCTCACATTGTTAAGAAAGTAAAATTGTTTGATTCTTTAAATTCCAGGGAGATGAAAGTACAATGAAAATATTTTTAAATAATTTAATGTGGGAAGATGTTAACCCTGAAGTTATTTAAAATTCATTCTTCCTGTCTCTAATGAGTCCCCTCTCTCTTCTAAGCAGGCTTTTTTTCCTTTCTTTTTTTCTCTTTCTTTTTTTTTTTTTTAACTTCTGTCATATAACAAGTGGCTTAAATACCTTGTGGCTTAATGACAATCTTCTCTAAATCTAGTTCAATTTTTGCAAAACTCCCTCAAAGAATATGTGAGCCACGGATTTGATATTTCAGAGAGAGCTGATGCTACCTAAGTCAAATAATCAATGATTTCGATCATTTAAAAATTTGGTTTATGTAAGAGTTTATTTACACTGACTGTATGAAACCATCTTTAACATGGCCATTACTTTTTCTACTCATGTTAAGGTCACAGTAAACACCTCACAAAAAAGTACCAAGAGTCATCTTTTTCATCTTTTACCCAGTATTTATATGTGGACAAATACATCTACAGTTTGAAGAACCAAATAGGTAAATGAAAGGAAGACCAAATTCATTCTAAAAAGGAAATGTTTGACCACAAAGATGGGTTTTGGTGCAACAGGATCCTTCTTGGACACTGGGACCTCCAAGTCCATTCCCTATCTTTAGATACATCTGAGTCTGGGAAATAGAGTCAACCAGGTTTTTGAAAATTTGAGTATGGGTGCTACAGTTCAAACTAAAACACTGGTTGCTGTTTACTCTGGGTTAAATAAGCAGATTTACTTTTAGAATATGAAATTTTACAGTTAATGTAAAAGTTCTGGAAAAGTCATGAAATAGAAGGAGGCTGTGTGTTTTCCAAAATAAGCTTTCAGTGTTTAGCATAATAATAATCAGCATTAATAATTATATTATTAATTATTAATTAATATTAATAATAAATAATGTTTAATATTATTATTATTTTGTTTTCCCCACCTTCCAAAGATTCAATTCTGTAGGCAACTTCAGCTCATCCCACTTAGAAGTCTGGCAGTTTGGTTTCTAGCAAGATCCCAGTTGGCCCAATGTAGCATAGAATGACGTGCTAAGGTATTAAAAATAAATTGAAGAATGGGATAGCCCATTTCTTCCTTTCATCAATATAAAGGGAAGGTCTTTGGAAAGAGGAAAGAGGATACAGTAAGAATGTGCATCTTTTGAAGACAAAAAGACAAAAAGTAATCTTTTATCCTAGCTCTAGAATAATCTCTCAATTTCGGAGTTCCTGCTAATCTCTTACTGGGTAAACTGCATAGTTAAGAATAAACAGATTAGGGACTTCCCTGGTGGTCCAGTGGTAAAGAATCCGCCTTCCAATGCAGGAAGGTTCCATTCCTGGTCGGGGAACTAAGATCCCACATGCCTCGGAGCAACTAAGCCCAGGCACCACAACTACTAAGCTTGCGCACCTCAAAGAGAGAGCCCACGTGCCGCAAACTACAGAGCCCACGCGCCTGAAGCCCGTGCGCCACAACTAGAGAGAGAAAACCCACACACCACAACTAGAGGAGAGCCCAAGCGCCATAATGAAGAGACCGCAATGAAAGATCCTGCATGCCTCAACGACCCAACGCAGCCAAAAAAAAGAGAGAAAGAGAGAAAACCTCTTAAAAGAAGAGAATTAAAAAAAAAAAAAAGCATAAATGGATTAAACATTGTAGTGTAGTGATCTACACCATTTCTTTGGGAACTGTGCTAGATTCAGTATGGAATTGCTTTTCCACAGTGCTATATGAAAAAAATCCTCTATGCTTTTCATATTCTTTCTGCTTTTATGACAATTCTATTTACAATTGAGTCATAGCTTTCTGTCAAATGTCTGGTGAAGACATTGCACAAAGAACACCATACTAAAAACTAATAGCTTTCAATTTGAATTCTAAATTCCCTTCGAGCTTGTTTTCTAATGGTGGAGGCCAATTATCTTGCTCTTCAAACAGGAATCCAGTTTCTATCATCTCACATGCTGGGAACAAACCAGCTGCCTGAGAAATGTCATTCCAAGCTAAATATGATTCAGTTCCTTAAAATATTACTTAAAGCTTTACCCCAATAGCAAATGGAAACGTCTGTGTGATGTCAGCCCCAAATTTTATAATATATATACTGGATTCTTGGCTTTTCAAAGGAAAAACCTTTACCCATAGGGCAAATGCACACTAAAATCAACAAGTATGTATCCAATGACTACTGTGTACAAGGCAATGCGTGAAGTGCATTAAGATATGTGAGATAGAGTTCTTGTCCGTAAGGAATCTAAAATCTATCCTGGAAAATACGATTTAAAAGTATGAGAATGTAAAAAATAATCTGAGACTTCAATGACAGTTCACGAGACATAAATGACAGTTCAAAGCAAGTGTGGAAGAGTTGGCATAAGCCAGTATATGATTCATTTCGAAATGAATCACAGAGACAGAAACAGTAGGTGCTATATGAGTTGAAAGTTAAAAATAATGACTTCATTTGGGGATGAGCAGGAAAATATTAATGAAATAGACTAACTAGGAACTGGGTACCAAAATGAAGGTTTTGTTCTGGCAGAGGAACAGGAAGAGAACCTTCTGGAAGCGGCAGTGGTGGATGTGTGCAGATGAGAGAGCACTTCAGGCAATTCTGACCACTGTCTTTGGTTCTTACTACCTGCCCACCTCTTTGTGCTAAAATGAAGAAAAGAGTGAAAACGCCTTTATGCAGCAAAGGAATTCATATTTCTTGGTATAACCAGATGTACCAGAACTAAAATAAATTGGTCCAGAATAGCAAGGGGCATAAAATAACAAAACCACTTGCTGCCATTAAAGTTGCCTTAATTATAGCCAGTAGTTGCTCGGTATAAGAAATAGGCACATTTATAGCCAAGGAAGGAGTCCAAAATTCAAAATGACTTGGTAAGTGTTGCCTATAATATCTGCTCACAAGTACTATTTCCCATCGCCAAGAGATGTCCTAACTGCCTGTTACCAAGAACAAGCTGGGTGTCGATATGGCAGAAGGCCAATCCAACCGTGATAATTGGATGCAGAATTGTGAATGGAAAAGCCAGTGATTCCTAGACTTACAGTGTTTCTCAAACTTTTATATGCATAAAAATCACTGGAGGAGCTGGTTAAAATACAGATTCCTTTTTTTTTTAGTAGGGCTGGGGTGGAGTCTGAGGTATATAATTTACTTATTCATTTTGATTATTTATAATGTCCCCCTTCCCTCTAAAATGTAAATTCCAGGAGGACAGCGGTCTGTTTATTTTGCTCATCGGTGTGTCCTAAGCACCTAGAACATCGTCTGGCGCCCGTGAGGCACTCGATTATCACGTACTGGATGAGCGAATGGCATTACCTACAAACCCCCGCTAATGGGTGAGGACACTGATTCTGACTTCGGGGGATTAGTCTTGCTCAAGAGTCACTGCTTACTTGTTAAGACTGAGATAGCTGTGCAACAAGGACACAGACGACCAGGTGGCCACAGGTTTGTGCCACGTCATTTTCAGAGTCACCACCTTCCACGTGGGGTTCACCATGCCTAGAGCACCAGCCTTCACTTGCCCCACACTAAACAGGGGTTGACTCAGCATAAATTTCAGCTCGTGATCCGGCTTCCTGTGACTTTTGCTGTCCACTGGCTGTGAAGCTCCCTGGGGTGTTCATCCCTATAGCTTTGGGATTCCCCATCTCACCAAGTCTTCATCTGAATTCTGCTTTCTCCAAAAATCCTGCATGGTTTGGCTTAAGACCTGAATTCCACATCACCCTGGCTGTTGACCTTCCAAGCTCTCGCAAAGTTGAAAGAGTTAGGTATCAACTTGGCATCTAGCTCCAAAAGCCACAGTGTCACCCTGTGAACTTCTAAGGATTGTGAGCCTTCAACCTGCCACAAATGTTCCCAGGTGGCTGAGAAATTGCATGGGTATCTGTAAGGCCTCGACATTACATCCTCATAACTAGGGAGGCTTGGTGTCGTTTCACACCAATTAAATTTCTTCTGTGTATTTTAAGTTCATTTTCTTTGTCCAGTTTTATATTACACCATGTTTCTATATCTTATTGATTTATAGTTTTAAAATACATTTTGGATACTAATTTTTAATCACAGCCAATGCAAATATCTTTCTTCCATTATGTAGCTTATCATTTATAGTATTTTCTGCTGAACAGACAACTTTAATTTTAATGTAGGCAGACTTATCCAATGTGATTGTGCTTTCTGTATCCTGTCTGTGAAATCCTTCTGTAATATGAGATTTTTGAAGATATTTTTCTTATGTGTTTGTTGCTAACATTGAGGTCTTCAATCCATCTGGAATTTCTTTCTTTTTAATATTTTCAGGTGAAGTTTTATTTATTTATTTATTTTTAAATTTATTTATTTAATTTATTTATTTTTGGCTGCATTGGGTCTTCGTTGCTGCGTGCGGGCTTTCTCTAGTTGCGGCGAGCAGGGGCTACTCTTCCTTGCGGTGCGCAGGCATCTCATTGTGGTGGCTTCTCCTGTTGCAGAGCATGGGCTCTAGGTGCGCGGGCTTCAGTAGTTGTGGCACTAGGGCTCAGTCGTGTGGCTCGCGGGTTCTAGAGCGCAGGCTCAGTAGTTGTGGCGCACGGGCTTAGTTGTTCCGTGGCATGTGAGATCTTCCTGGACAAGGGTTCAAACCCGTGTCCCCTGCATTGGCAGGCATATGCTTAGCCACTGCGCCACCAGGGAAGCCCCTGGAATTTATTTCTGTACATATGTGTCATGACTTAAATATCAATCATTACCCCTACTTGATCTGCAATGCCAATATCTAGTGCCATAAATCAAGTTTCTTTATGTGCATGAATTTTTCTCTGGGGTCTCGACTTTGTTTGGTCTGTTTCTACCCCTGTACCAATGCTCCTTTAACTAAACAGTATGGCTTTCAAATAAATTTTGGTATCTGATATTTGGTATCTGATATCTGACAAAAATATCTAACTCATCCTAGATATTTTTGTTTTTTGTGCTTTCTATGTGAATTTGGCTTGTAAAATTCCCCACTCCCACTCACCCACACACAACCTACTAAGAGTTTGGTTGAAATTTTATTAAGTTTTAAAATCAATTTGGTAAAAACTGGCTTTGATATTGAATCCCACCATCTAGGAATGTGGCCTATCTCTCCTTTGATTTGCATCTTATTTTACACTCTTCAGTAATGCTTTGTAATTCTATCTGTAAGGACTTGAATATCTTTTAGGTTTATTCCTGCCTTTTAGCTTTTGTTATTATTGTGAATGAGAACCAACCCTCCCCCCATTACTTAACAGTGTTTTTTGTTGGTGCCAGAAGGCTTTAGATGTTTGCAGGCTGACCTTGCTTGTGTCTGGCTGTCTGGGTTCACGGCTTCCCTGAGGCTTAGGCGTAGGCAGCAGGTTAATATTTACTTTTGTCCATTTTCAGCTACTTTAGGGGTGTCTTCTGAGCTCTGACTGACTGATCTTTCAGACCAGACCTTGCATTACTACTGACTTGGGAGCCTGTGATCTTCCTCCAGTGAGGCTGGTGAGGGGCTCACAGAAGGGACGGGCATCAATGATTTTTAGGGGTCCCACTGCACCCAGATTTCCTATCCTTAGCCTCATTTTCAGAGGCTTAAAGAAATTTATTTTTCCCAATGTTGGTAAGTCGTGCTCACTCGAACCCAAGCCTCCCAACCCGAAGCCAAAGCTCTTACTCTTTACCGTACATCTCCTTCCACATATGGCCTCCCTGGAGGAAACCAGACACAGGCCTCAACAGTGTGGACCCAGGCCTCTAACAACCTGACCCCACGGCAGCTCCACGTTCATCCAGAAACACAGGGTGGAAACAGGGCATCGCAGATTTCACCGTCCGTGGTCGTTCAAGCGCGGAGTGCCGGGACTCTGCCTTCTAGCAGCTTCCAAATCCACTCCCTGCTCTGTGTCCCGTCATCATTTCACCCGGATTACTGCCAAGAGCCTCCCCACGTCTCCCCCACAGGCTCTCACCTCAAAGCTGGGCAGTCTTTTTGTTACATAAACCTGATCATATCTCTGCTGTGTTTAAAATCTGCCAGTGCCTACTTCAGCAACTAGAATAAAACTCACCTCCTTCCCATGACCTGCGAGCCCTCTGGAATCTGATTCCTGCCTCTTCCCTGGCTATTTCCTACCAGCCCTGCTCTATTCACCGCCCTCCAGCCCCACTGCGCTTTATTCTCTCTGCCAAGCATTTCGTGACCTCAGTGCCTTTGTCCCTGCTCGTCTCTCTGCCCAGAATGCTCCTCCCTCAGGTCCCTGCAGGGCTGAGTCTGTCAGGTTTCAGCTTAACTGTCACCTCTTCTGAGTCCTTCTGTAAGCACGTCACCTGAAGAAACAGCCCAGTCCCCACCTGCTCCTCCAAGCTGCTCTCCCAGCATCACCTGCTTTATTGCTTCATTTAATTTACCACCATCTGTATTCAATTTTTTTTTTTTTTTTTTTGGCTGCACCATGTGGCTTGTGAGATCTCAGTTCCCTGACCAGGGATCAAACCCGGGCCCCCTGCACTGGGAACGTAGAGTCTTAACCACTGGACCACCAGGGAAGTCCCATGTATTAATTTTTCTGCCCAGAAAAAAAATCTACCTGAAACATAGTTTTGGCCACTCTTTCTTGCATTTCGTTACCCTACAGTCTCATAGAATGTTTGGCTGTGGGGGAATGAGGTTTTTAGTTTTTTTTTTTTAATTGTGGTATAATATACATAAAATTTACCATTTTAACCATTTTACATGTGCCATTCTGTGGCATTAAGTATAATCACGATGCTGTGCAATCATCCCCACTATCCATTTCAAGAACTTTTTCATCTTCTCAAACAAAAATTCTGCACCCATTAAATAGTAACTCCCCATATGCCCCTAACCTCAGTCCCTGGTAACCTTTAATCTTTCCATGCCTATGAATTTGACTACTCTACATACAAGTGTAATCAGACAATATTTGTCCTTTCGTGTCTGGCTTATTTCACTTAGCATAATGTTTTCAAGGTTCATCCATGTTTTAGCATGTATCTGAATTTCATCCCTTTTTAAGGTAGGATGATATTCCATTGTATATATGTATACACCATATTTGGTTTATCCATTCATCTATCAATGGACATTTAGGTTGTTTCCACCTTTTGGTCATTGTGACTAATGCTGCTATTTATTAATTTTTTTTTTTTTTTTTTTTTTTTGGCCATGCCACACAGTTAATCGGATTTTACTTCCCTGACCAGGGATCAAACCCGGAGCCCGGCAGTGAGAGCGCCGAGTCATAACACTGGATCACCAGGGAACTGCCGTATTAGTTTTAAAAATGTGTTTATTGTCTGTTTCTCCTCACCTGAATGTAAGCTCTGAAAAAACACAGACTGTTTAAATAGAACAGTGCCTGGCTTCTGGTATGAAGAGTCTAAGCCGAGTGCAACATTATCAGCTAAGTGTAACATAATAAACTAAATAGTCATACTAGATGAATATAAAATAAATGACTCCTTTCTCTCCTGGGTCAGCAGCAGCTCTTAGCGGGGTGACTGCAAGAGGGAACTGTCTGGCCTCTTGTCTCGCTACTTTTCCATCCATTCTGCCTACTTCTGCAAGAGTGTTCTCTTTAAAACATAAATCTGATTATAACCCTCTTCTTAAAAACCGTCAATGGGGCTTCCCTGGTGGCGCAGTGGTTGAGAATCTGCCTGCTAATGCAGGGGACACGGGTTCGAGCCCTGGTCTGGGAAGATCCCACATGCCACGGAGCAGCTGGGCCCGTGAGCCACAATTGCTGAGCCTGCGCGTCTGGAGCCTGTGCCCCGCGACGGGAGGGGCCGCGATAGAGAAAGGCCCGCGCACCGCGATGAAGAGCGGTCCCCGCACCGCGATGAAGAGTGGCCCCCGCTTGCCGCAACTGGAGAAAGCCCTCGCACGAACCGAAGACCCAACACAGCCAAAAATAAATAAATAAATAAATAAATAAATAAGAAAATCCTTTAAAAAAAAAAAAAAAAAAACCGTCAATGGCTCCCTACTCTTCTTATAATAAGCCCAAACTCCTGGCCAGGGCTTCCAAGGCACTGGGTAACCTGGCCTGGTTTACCCATTTCAGTCCAGCTCAGGCTCTAGCCATAGTGGGCTTCATTCAGCTCCCTGAATGTGGCACGGTGCCTCACGGGCTTTTGTAGATCCTGTTCCTTTGCCTTAGACATCTCCTGCCCTCTTTCATCAGTTCCTATTTGATTTGTTTAGACAGAACTTAACAGAAGCCCTTCCTAACACTCTGAGTCTGGGTTAAATTGTTCCAACTGTGTTTGTAGGAATTGCCTGTTTTTTTTGTCTTTGATCCCTTAGACTGTAGACTTCATGAGGTCAGGAACTATGTCAATCTGTTTACCAACTGGGTCTCAGTGCCTAGCATGGTACCTGCCCTCAGGAGGGGCTCAGTAACTATTTAGTGAACAAATAAATGGATTTCTAAGCCTTATCTATTGTGTTGAAACAGAATCAGTAATTTTATACTTAACAGATTAGAAAATATCAGCTTAACGGTGTCTAGGTGTCCTTACACAGCATTTTAACAAATGTGGCCTGTCTGAGACCTCTGAAAAATATTTTTTAACCTAATTACCTGGATCTCATACATTACAGGTCAAACATACCCTTACCATCTGTCTGTCACAGCACTGTGAAACTCACTGCTACCAGGTGTCACCCAGGTAGGGGGGGATCAATTAGTGATGATAATTGAAGCACCATGCAATTAATTACTTAATTCTAAGCTGCTCAAGTTTAATTCTACTGACATTATTTCATGAAACCAGGGGAACTACAGAATGTAATTGAAAGGAAAAAAAAATAGATAAGAAAAAATCCTGGGCAGACTCTTTCCCTAGGGCAGCCAAGAACTTGGGAGTACTGGACCAATTTTATCAACACATATTATGATGAAATAATGTGGGTTAGGGAGAGTTGTCTGATTATAACTTAATCACTGGTGTTAAGCAGTAAGAAAGACTCTGTCAGCAGACAGCAAAAGGATTCAGAGGCAAAATGGGTCAATGTGTCCACATAACCCAGTGGAGAGAGCACTAGACATGGGGACCTGAGTCATCTGGCTTCCCACACAGACACACAGATTTATATCCCCGTGGCCCATGAGTGAAAGAAGAAAGAAGGAAAGGCCGCTGCAGTAGTTTTAGTTCAGCCCATTTTATGGTGACCCATCCTGTGGCTTTGGGATCACACCAAAGATCCCCCTCTGTCAATATTAAGCACAGATTTAAAATTTTTTATTACTAGCACTTAATAGATCAAGCGATGTTGACATTCACAGAGATTTAAAATGTTTATCATCTCGACTTGCCATGCTCAACACTAAATGATGTTTATCACCTGGCTCAAGATGAGGAAAAATTAAGCCAATATGGTTTGGTTAAATAAATTGCAGTGTATCTATACAGTGGAAATCTATCCCACCCCCCCACCCCCCTAACGATGCTGTAGGTCAGCGACTAGGATTCGGGCATTTAGACACTTGCTAAAATACAAATCCCAGAGCCATAACCCTGGAGAGTCTGAAGCATTTAACAAGTATTTTCCTGGAAGACTTTTTTTTTTTAACATCTTTATTGGAGTATAATTGCTTTACAATGGTGTGTTAGTTTCTGCTTTATAACAAAGTGAATCAGTTATACATATACATATGTTCCCATATCTCTTTCCTCTTGCGTCTCCCTCCCTCCCACCCCTCTAGGTGGTCACAAAGCACCGAGCTGATCTCCCTGTGCTATGTGGCTGCTTCCCACTAGCTATCTATTTTACGTTTGGTAGTGTATATATGTCCTGGAAGACTTTTATGCAGCAAGTTTGTTGATAGGAATCATCATATGAAGATCAGACTTATTTATGTGGAAATGTGGAGATTATTAAATGAAAAAAACCGACTATAAAATAGTGTGTTATGAAACTGTGTATTACAATTTAATCTCATTTTGAAATACATAGATAGATAGATAGATAGATAGATAGATAGATAGATAGATAGACAGATTAAAAGAAAGACAAAATGGGCTTCCTTGGTGGCGCAGTGGTTAAGAATCCGCCTGCCAATGCAGGGGACACGGGTTTGAGCCCTGGTCCGGGAAGATCCCACATGCGCGGAGTAACTAAGTCCCTGCGCCACAACTACTGAGCCTGCACTCTGGAGCTCACGAGCCACAACTACTGAGCCCACGTGCCTAGAGGCCGTGCTAGGGAGAAGCCACTGCAATGAGAAGCCTGCGCATCTCAAGGAAGAGTAGCCCCCGCTCGCGGCAACTAGAGAAAGCCCACGCGCAGCAACGAAGACACAACGCAGCCAAAAATAAATAAATAAATTTACATTAAAAAAAAGAAAAACAAATGGCATTTATAACTTTGGATTGGGACCTCTCTGTGGAGGGACCAGGAGGTGCCAGGTATGTTGCTGCATGTGAATTCTTGCTGGTTTTCCCTTCCCACCAGGCTATTATTCTGAATCACCTGTTCTCTGCTCAACCAAATCCTACCCAGCCTTCAAGCCCAGTCTACAAGTCTCCCCCACCCCTCCAGTCCTGCAGCATCTCCATCCTTTAAACACACAGCATTTTACGTGACACACATTTGGAAAATTTTATATGTTTGGTAGGTATTATTTATCTCTTGCATTATTTAAGTTGTCATGTGACAACTTCTTAAAGAGAAAATATCTTGTTTCTTCAAGTAGACTGCCAGGTCTTGAGGGCAGGAATGGTTTAAAAGACAATTCTAGGCACACAGACATATAAACATTAGGCACTAAATTCCCACTTTTAAAATAAGTTATGTTGAACAAAAATACTTTATTTAGAATTTTAAAATAGCTTACCATTGAAAAAGAAAATCTTCTGGTTAAACTAAATTGGTTGTTTAGGAATAAATACCAGTATAATCTTCTAACTACCCATACTTATATATTTTTTAGCACTGCTAAGTTATCCTAATGCATTCATATGCTTTATTTTAAATTCAACAGTAGGCACATACTGATCGAATGACCACACTCTGTGATTATAAAAGCATGTTTGGAAATAATTCATTTCTTTAATATCTTGCAGATTAGAACTATTAAACATTTTAACACATATGACTATCTCTTGGGAGAGGACAAAGTCAATCTTGGAAGAATAAGAATGTGCTTTCCTTAAAAAAAAAAAACTGTCTAAGAAGAGATTACTAAAGATTCTTTTCTTAGGTTCAGCATAGGAAGAAAAGACCTGCTTTTGAGAAAATGTTGATTAGAATGCTAGATAACAACAAATGTTTGACTCACATCAGAAAGCTATGTTATGTAAATTCCAGCAAATGTGTTCAAGACAAGGTAGTGCATTATTTTAAAAGCTTTTAATAGGGGGAGTGGGTTGGGGGAGGGATGGAGTGGGAGGATGGGGTTAGCAGATGTAAGCTATTATATTTAGAATGGATAAACAACAAGGTTCTACTGCATAGCACAGAGAACTATATTCAATACCCTTTGATAAACCATAATGGAAAATAATATTAAAAAAGAATGTATATATATGTATAACCGAATCACTTTGCGGTACAACAGAAATTAACAACATTGTAAATCAACTATACTTCAATAAAAATAAATAAATAAAACTTTTATTCATTTTTTTGATGGCAGAGCTGAGGGAAAAGCAGAGGCACATCACAATGTTACTCTAGCGCCCTCTGGTGTTATTTGCAGCACGCCTTTTTGAGTTCATTATTTGCTGTAGTTTGCAGAGCTATTTGCAAAGCAGCTCTTTGGGGAGCCACTGGAGGGGAACATCTCATCACAGAAAACCAGGTACCTGGATCTTACAACCTGAGGCTATGCTAATTATGCCCACACACACTGTTTACCTCTCTATGGGGAGCTAGAGCCAGCATTGTGCTTATTAGCCTCTTACAGGTGAGTGGAATCAGTAAACACTAGGGCTCCAGAAAGAAATCTTGTAATCCTATTCAATGCTTGTTTTGTAGAAAATTTCCATGGGAAGCCACAGGTGACCTGATGAGAGCCAAATGTTTGGTAGACACCTACCACACTAAACCCGCTTTATTAAAAAGAAGTTGAGTAAATGAGATGAGTGAATCACCCAAAGCAATGTTAGCTCCTTTCTTTTTTTTGGGGGGGGGGTCAGAAATGCAAATATGCTCCTTAATACATACAGATTTAGAACTGACTCCAGATTGGGAGTCAACCTAACCTGAAATATTAAAATGATTAATAACTGCTACTCAATAAATATTCTAAAACTAAGGCTAAAAGTATGTGAATTATCACTAGGCATAGACAAAGAAATAAATACCCAAACAAATCTAATCAATTGACTCTAATATAATGAATATAAATCTCTGAAGGAAATAGGCACAAATGGTAATAGGGTTTGTACTAAAGTAGTAGAATTATGTTTCATCTTTTTCCTTCTATAATATCCTTTCTTCTTTTTTTTTTTTCTTTTGGTCATGATAGGAAATTACTTTTACAACGGGGGAAAAAACTCACTTCAATAAGTAAATATTCTGAAAGGAGAATGAGCTTGCTCAGGTCTTTCTGAGAATATATGTAAAGAAAATTAGTGCCAGGGGACGGGGTATTTCGTCCTGTTTCCAAACTGTCCCAGTTGGTAACTATAAATAAAACTTTTGCTTATGATAACTTCACCTATTGCCTTTTGACTTTCTCTTCATCGTCTAACCTGAAATCCAAGTAATAGAAGTAGCTGTCCTCCTTTCTGGCTATTGCTGTCCTTTCTCATAGTCACAGCTGAGTAACTGACAATTTATGCAATCCAGTTCATCTGCTTCGCAACAGGAAGGGTGGGGCTCAAAACAGAGGAAAACCACACCAGTAGCATTCTGCAGTTGTGAAAAGAGAAAGGAGGAATGCGGAACTGGCTAGAGGCCACATAAAACGATTTTCAATACTAAATAAAACAATTTTCAATGCTTTCAATACTAAATCCCCAAAGGACAAATCCAACAAGAAGTGTTCTGTACTCTTCTCATATAAAACTCTATAATTATAGTCTTAAGAGTGCCATGTGATTAGAATGCCATAAATAGTGCTTCAACGGAAATAAATAGAGAGTTCCTTACCCCTGAATCTCTAAATGGGTCAATGGGCTTGGCCTCAGAAATCTCCTTAGGGAACGGGTGTACTTTAGCTGAGAGACAGACTTAGGTTCACACAGACGCCTTAGCCCCACAGGTGAGAACCTGAAATACAGTTAATTGTGACTGAGAACATCCCAGGCCCATGCCTGCTATACTTTTTATTTCATTTTGTAGCAGAAAAAGAAGGAGGGAAGACTGGGGAGAGAATTGGGGCATCTACTAGAGTAGTTCTTAGTAGTACAGATTTTCCGTTTCTGCCAAACTATTTGAAGTTTACGGCTACAATCTCATCAAATAAATGAGAATCTAGATATCATAGGTCCTAAGGATCCTGCCTTCTTCTTCCATGGATCTAACTAGAAATGTACAATACATCATGCTTCTCCTTTATGGCAGCCTTGATCACAAATGCAGAAGAAAGAGGGTTCAATGAACTGAACTGGCCAAATAACAGGAAGTTTGATTTTATTTTTTTGATTAGTCTTTAGGAATTTAGTTGGATTAGCCAAGACCTCACTATGAAATAAAACAGAAAATGTCATCAATTTCCCCCTTAACAGATCTCCCTGTTGCTTGAATGCATTCATTTATTTGTTCAAAATATGTTTTTTGAGCATCTTCTACATGCACTGTTCCAAGCATGGAGGTTATCATGGCAAATAAGACCTTCAAGGCCCCGCTCTCAGAGCTTACAGTACAGGGGCGTATGCCCACACGCAGACTAAAAAGTAAAAATGAATAAACAGATAAGCAAGACAGTATCAGATAGTAATGAATACATAGGAGAGAATTAAAGCGGAGTGACAGGATAGGGGGTGACCGCTTTAGGTGGGGTGTCATGGGAGGCATCTCCGAGGAGGTGAATTAAACTGAGATCTGAAAGTTAAGAAGGATACAGCCACTCAGAGATGAGAAGTAAGAGCTTCTAGACCAGAGGCAGCTTATGCAAAAGCTCTATGGTAGGAGCGTATTGGATGTGTTAGAGAACAAGTAAACAGTATAGTTGGGGTGTGAGAAAAGGCAGAGTGATAGAAAACAATGTTGGAGACCTAGGCAGAGCCCCGATGATACAGGGGCTGTGTAAACCAGGGCAGAGTCTGGATGTTATGGCAGATAGAGGGGATGCCACTGGAGAATTATAAACGGGGGAAGGAAGGTGTGATAAATATTAATGTTTCTAAAAGATCACTGTGGCTGTTGTGTAGAGAAGTGACTGCAGGGAGACAGGCACGGAATCGGGGAGACAACTGGGCAGCTACTGCAACAGGCAAGGGTCCGAAACAATGGTGATTTGGACTGGGGTGTTGGTAACGGAAATGGAAAGGAGTAGATGGATTTGGGTCTGTTTGGGAGGCAGGGTTGATAGGACGGGCTGAATGTGGAGGGCGAAGGTAAGAAAATAATCAAGGATGAGCCCTAGATTTTTTGTCTTGATGTTGGGATGATGGTGTTATGTACTGAAATGGGGAAACTGGGGGAAGAACAGGTATGCGATGGAAAATCAACTTTGGTTTTGACCGCGTTAAGTCTGAAATGCCTCCAGGACCTCCAAGTGAAGGCATTTAGAATATGAGTTGAATACTTCGGGGAGATGCTAGGACCAGAGATTTGGGGTGTTATCCGCAGATGGGATGGGAGGAGGTGACCTCAGAGAGTGGGCAGATAATGAAGACGAGGCTTGGGACCCAGTGTCCTGGGACACTCTGCACTCTGCACTCTGCTGGGCAAAGGGGGAGGACCAGCAAAGAAGATGGAAAAGGAGCAGCCAGTGATGCACGAGGAAGTCAGCAGAGTGTGCGGTCCAGAGAGCAAGTGAACAACGTGGGTAGATCAACATGTTAGCTACCACCAGGGGTCTTAGTAAGACAGGAAGACAAGGATGAACAGGGAATCTGGCAACATCACCAGACTGAATGCAAGAGGGTGTCTGCACAAAAACAGAGCAACTGAAATTATAGTCAAACATTGTGAATATCCTACAGTCTTTATAAACATATCTCTTCCCTAAGTTATATGAAGCATCTTTCCACCTCGTATAGCTCATATCTTTTCTCATTTCTATAACCAAACCACCGAAGTATGTATTTAAATACCTCTAACCTTATAAATACACGTTGTAATACATAACACTGAAAACAGGCTTTGTCAATATTAGTTACCTTTCAATTTCTTTCCTACTTTATCTTACTTTATTCAAAATCAAGGGTATTCAGTACAGGAAAAGAGGTAAAATTAAAATCAATTAATGGCTGCCCTTCGTAGAAAACATTTTTTTTCTGAAAAGAAAATTGAAACCATTGGCTAAAATAACATTTGGTGATCATCTTCGGGTTTCAATGATTCAACTGATATATTATCCCCAGTTTACTACAGAATAACAGGGTCAACTTTGTGCAGACTTGCAACTGAATCTTAGTGATGGAAAAGGGACTTGTGTGTTCCACCCAAGGATTTTTATTCTTTCTATTTTTATTTAGACAATTGTCTTTATATGTTGGACAATCTCCACATTCAAAGCCTGGGAAATGTCCATTTGTGGAGCCACTGAATTGAGCTGCTAGTGGGAGCTCCCGTTCTGTCCTCTGAACTCAAGGGCTAACCAGCACACTTTCCTCTGACATAGCCCAGTCAGGAGTTGTTGTCATTGTGTTGGTGACAATTTAGATTTCCCCACCGCAGCTACACTCCCAAGTGCCTAATCTAGTACTCTGCAAACAGCAGTTAAAACAGCTATTCACCATTTTTTCAGCGGTGAGAGAGGAGAACAAAATTTCCATTTACTTTAATTGATATACACGCAGAGCTTCCTCAACTTGAGCAGGAACATAATAAAGAGATGAAAATTCAGTGTGAGATGGAATAATAAAAGTTAGTTAATAGACCTGTTCTTAAAGGAAATAATAATAAAAAAAAAGTGACAGCTGGCTAAGACATTAATCAGAACAATGTTTTTCTCTACTGCTCTACGTGGAGAACCACTAAAAAACAACCCAAAAAACAAACAAAAAAACCCACTTCTTTTGAAAGCTTCATCTAAAAGCAGCCTTTACTTTTATTAATGTTTTCAAGTCACATCACTGGGTAAGTAAGCATAGAGTAAAAAACCAGGTGTTTCCTGCATTTCCCCAACTGGCATTCTCTAGTACCAGAAATTCCATATATGATGTTCATCACAAGTGTCTTGAGGTAATACAGGATCCCAACAACATAAGCAATAATACCTCACATTTACATGGAGCTTTACAATTAACAAAGTATCTGCACACGCACTGTTTCAATAGATACTGAAATCCAGTATCAGATACTGTCACTCTCATCCCACAGGTGAGAAAACTGAGGCTCAGAGAGCCTGAATGACATGCCTGGGGTCGCACCATCATTAGGAAAGAATGCTGGCACTCAACACCAGAATTTCTGGCTCTGTTTTTTTTTCCCACCATGGCTTACTTAGCTCTGTTGCAACAGGAAGATAAACTGTGCAGAAAGTTTCATGATAGGTTTATTTCATCTTATCCTATTTGTTCGAAAAAGCAGCAATCGGGGTATGAGGATTTGAGATAGAGCTCTCTGGTAGTTAACTGTGTGATCCTGGGGAGACCATTCCTCTCTACAAAAGGTAGGACTTGGATTAAAGACCCTTATGACTTCCCAAACTCTGAAATTATATTAATCAGAACATATGACTGATCAGAATATTCCACTTGCCTACCAGGCTTGTACTACATATTATATTTCTCCATGTGTGTTTTTTTTAAACATCTTTATTGGAGTATAATCGCTTTACATTGTTGTGTTAGTTTCTGCTGTATATATAACAGCAGTAATATATACATCTGCTGTACGTATAACAAGGTGAATCAGCTACACGTATACATATATCCCCATATCTCCTCCCTCTTGCGTCTCCCTCCCACCCTCCCTATCCCACCCTTCTAGGTGGTCATAAAGCACGAGCTGATCTTCCGGTGCTATGTGGCTGCTTCCCACTAGCTATCTATTTTACATTTGGTAGTGTATATATGTCCATGCCACTCTCTCACTTCGTCCCAGCTTACCCTTCCCACTCCCCGTGTCCTCAAGTCCATTCTCTACGTCTGCATCTTTATTCCTGTCCTGCCCCTAGATTCCTCCAAGCTTGTGATTGGTCTATTTATATTTTCTATTTCTTCCTCGTTCAGTCTCAGAAGGTTGTGCTTTTCTAAGAATTTGTCCATTTCTTCCAGGTTGTCCATTTTATTGGCATATAGTTGCTTGTAGTAATCTCTCATGATCCTTTGTATTTCTGTAGTGTCAGTTGTTACTTCTCCTTTTCCATTTCTAATTCTATTGATTTGAGTCTTCTCCGTTTTTTTCTTGATGAGTCTGGCTAATGGTTTATCAATTTTGTTTATCTTCTCAAAGAACAAGCTTTTAGTTTTATTGATCTTTGCTATCATTTCCTTTATTTCTTTTTCATTTATTTCTGATCTGATCTTTGTGATTTCTTTCCTTCTGCTAACTTTGGGGTTTTTTTGTTCTTCTTTCTGTAATTGCTTTAGGTGTAAGGTTAGGTTGTTTATTTGAGATGTTTCTTGTTTCTTGAGGTAAGATTGTATTGCTATACTATAAAATTCCCTCCCTCTTAGAACTGCTTTTGCTGCAACCCATAGGTTTTGGGTCGTCGTGTTTTCATGGTCATTTGTTTCTAGATATTTTTTGACCTCCTCTTTGATTTCTTCAGTGATCTCTTGGTTATTTAGTAGTGTATTGTTTAGCCTCCATGTGTTTGTATTTTTTACAGATTTTTTCCTGTAATTGATATCTACTCTCATAGCATTGTGGTCAGAAAAGACACTTGATACGATTTCAATAAGGCTTGATTTGTGACCCAAGATATGATCTATTCTGGAGAATGTTCCATGAGCACTTGAAAAGAAAGTGGATTCTGTTGTTTTTGGATGGAATGTCCTATAAATATCAATTAAGTCCATCTTCTTTAATGTGTCATTTAAAGCTTGTGTTTCCTTATTTATTTTCATTTTGGATGATCTGTCCATCGGTGAAAGTGGGGTGTTAAAGTCCCCTACTATGATTGTGTTACTGTTGATTTCCCCTTTTATGGCTGTTAGTATTTGCCTTATGTATTGAGGTGCTCCTGTGTTGGGTGCATAAATATTTACAGTCATTATATCTTCTCCTTGGATTGATCCCTTGATCATTATGTAGTGTCCTTCTTTGTCTTTTGTAATAGTCTTTATTTTAAAGTCTATTTTGTCTGATATGAGAATTGCTACTCCAGCTTTCTTTTGATTTCCACTTGCATGGAATATCTTTTTCCATCCCCTCACTTTCAGTCTGTATGTGTCCCTAGGTCTGAAGTGGGTCTCTTGTAGACAGCATATATACAGGTCTTACTTTTGTTTCCATTCAGCCAGTCTATGTCTTTTGGCTGGAGCATTTAATCCATTTACATTTAAGGTAGTTATCATTATGTACGTTCCTATTACCATTTTCTAATTGTTTTGGGTTTGTTATTGTAGGTCTTTTCCTTCCCTTGTGTTTCCTGCCTAGAGAAGTTCCTTTAGCATTTGTTGTAAAGCTGGTCTGGTGGTGCTGAATTCTCTTAGCTTTTGCTTGGCTGTAAAGGTTTTAATTTCTCTGCTGAATCTGAATGAGATTTTCAGATTTTTCTGAAATCTGAAAATTTTTTCAGGTTTCTCCCTTTCCTCACTTTAAATATGTCCTGCCACTCCCTTCTGGCTTGCAGAGTTTCTGCTGAAAGATCAGCTGTTAACCTTATGGGGATTCCCTTGTGTGTTATTTGTTGTTTTTCCCTTGCTGCTTTTAATATTTTTTCTTTGTATTTAATTTTTGATAGTTTGATTAATATGTGTCTTGGCATGTTTCTCCTTGGATTTATCCTGTATGGGACTCTCTGCGCTTCCTGGACTTGATTGACCATTTCCTTTCCCGTATTAGAGAAGTTTTCAACTATAATCTCTTTAAATAGTTTCTCAGTCCCTTTCTTTTTCTCTTCTTCTTCTGGGACCCCTATAATTCGAATGTTGGTGCGTTTAATGTTGTCCCAGAGGTCTCTGAGGCTGTCCTCAATTCTTTTCATTCTTTTTTCTTTATTCTGCTCTGCGGTAGTTATCTCCACTGTTTTATCTTCCAGGTCACGTATCCGTTCTTCTGCCTCAGTTATTCTGCTATTGATTCCTTCTAGAGAATTTTTAATTTCATTTATTGCGTTGTTCATAATTGTTTGTTTGCTATTTAGTTCTTCTAGGTCCTTGTTAAACATTTCTTGTATTTTCTCCATTCTATTTCCAAGATTTTTGATCATTTTTACATCATTACTCTGAATTCTTTTTCAGGTAGACTGCCTATTTCCTCTTCATTTGTTTGGTCTGGTGGGTTTTTATCTGCTGTGTGTTTCTCTGTCTTCTCATTTTGCTTAACTTACTGTGTTTGGGGTCTCCTTTTCGCAGGCTGCAGGCTCCTAGTTCCCACTGTTTTTGGTGTCTGCCCCCAGTGGCTAAGGTTGGTTCAGTGGGTTGTGTAGGCTTCCTTGTGGAGGGGATTCTGATGGATGAGGCTGGATCTTGTCTTTCTGGTGGGCAGGACCATGTCCGGTGGTGTGTTTTGGGGTGTCTGTGACCTTATTATGATTTTAGGCAGCCTCTCTGCTAATGCGTGGGGTTGTGTTCCTGTCTTGCTAGTTGTTTGGCATAGGGTGTCCAGCACTGTAGCTTGCTGGTCGTTCAGTGGAGCTGTGTCTTAGCATTGAGATGGAGATCTCTGGGAGAGCTCTCGCTGATTGATATTACATGGAGCTGGGAGGTCTCTGATGGACCAATGTCCTGAACTCAGCTCTCCCACCTCAGAGGCACAGGCCTGACACCCGGCCAGAGCACCAAGACCCTGTCAGCCACACGGCTGTTTCTCTCTCCAGCTTACACCCTCTCCATGTGTTTTTGGGCACAGCAATTTCAGTCCCACTGAGTAATGCCGTCTTAGGTCAGCTTTAAAGTGAAAGCTTGTTAAATTATTCATTTGAATGCTCTTTGGGAAATTACAGTCATCTTTATGTTGATCCTGTGTTTCCCACTAGACTATCAGCTTCTGAAAGACATTATTTTCTCTATTATTCCCTATTCAGTTATCAAGTATCAACTAAGTATTTGATGTATATCTAGGAACCAAGAGATAATTATAAAAACATAATTCAAATTTGGTTCATGAAGAGTTTATAATGCCCAATCATGGTGAAACAACTAAAAGTCAACAAAAAGCTAAACTGGTATAACAGACTGTAAGGATTATATAGGCTTTTAGTTGAAGTGCAAATTAATAGCAAATGTTTGCTCTATTCATGCTTAGCACTGTGATGGCGAAAATGGCTGCCTCTTTTTCAGTTTTCCTGATTATGAGAGTTTGTGAATTTGTGATTTTTCCAACTATTTCTTACAGGCAAGGGTAATTTGTAAGTGTGTAAGTAGTAAGTTGAAAGCAGTGGATCTGATTTTTCTATATACCTTATGGAAAAATCATTCTCCTGAATTTAGAATTTTCATTGAAAATGAAATGTCTTCTTAAAAGAGCTGAGAAGAGGATTTTTGAGTGTAGAACGGAAGGTGCTTTTAGACAGAAAAAGTCTGAAGATAGGGTGGGACAATTGTTGGGGTGAGATTTAGGGAAAAGATGCACTAGTTTCATACGTTTTCTCTCTGCTTGTGGTTCTAATCAAACAAACATTTCTGGAAGACCAACCATGGCCAGACACTGGAGTCGGGGGGAGAGGGTGACAGAGGTGAAATGCCTTTTGTGCCCAGTTTCCACCAGGATGACATGTTTGCCTGAGGTCCTCCCAGGTCCCTCCATAATCGGAGCCCAGTAGACACAGTCTGTGAGGTGGAGTGAAGCTTTCTTTGTAGAGAGCTAACTTGCCTGAACATGTTCTAGAACAATGATTGTGGCTTTATTTGCACCATGTGGCACCAAACTTCTAACAGACCACTCAGTAGTGCTCATTTTAGGATATAAATGTTATCTACTTACGCCACTGCAAGAAACAAATTTTCCCAATATGTCATCAACTGTAAATATTCATAGCTCAGTTACTTAATATGACATGCTTATAAGCAAAACCTTTGAAAGCCACTTTGTTTGGATTTTAAGGCTTCCTTGTACAACGAAAAGATGAAAAAATGTCAAGAGAGGAGCAATGATGGAATTAAGTGCTAATCTGTAGAAATCAAACTTCTTAAAAGGTAGGCATGGGCTTCCCTGGTGGCGCAGTGGTTGAGAATCTGCCTGCCAATGCAGGGGACACGGGTTCAAGCCCTGGTCTGGGAAGATCCCACATGCCACGGAGCGACTGGGCCCGTGAGCCACAACTACTGAGCCTGCGCGTCTGGAGCCTGTGCTCCGCAACAAGAGAGGCCGTGATAGTGAGAGGCCCGCGCACCGCAATGAAGAGTGGCCCCCACTTGCCGCAACTAGAGAAAGCCCTCGCACAGAAACGAAGACCCAACACACCCAAAAATAAATAAATAAATAAATAAATAAATAAATAAATAAACTCCAATCTCTTTAAAAAAAAAAAAAAGGTAGGCATAATAATAATTAGCCTATCAGTCAGAACTGTTTTGAGTCTGGGTCTAGTTTAAAGTTAAATGGGATTAGAAGTCTATGTGTTTGGGGTGGGAATCGGGGATGAAGATCAACGAATCAAAGGAAAAGATGACCAAACACCCAGGCTTTGGGAGGAGAGTATCCGGGGCTGCTCCAGGGGTCCAGTCACTGAAACTAAACACTGAGACACTGCCCCATCAGTCCATTCTCTCCATCATAGACAGGCTTTGTCATGTGGATGAGAATCCTCGGCTCTGGGAGCACAAGTCAACAGAGAGAAAACATCTCTCCTTCGCCAGCTCAAGTCCGCAAATTCCCCAAGGAAGGACTCATTTTGGTCTGATTTGAGTTGGGAGGAGCATAATGTGACTGGTTTTGTTGAGAAATCCCTCCCTCCCACTAGAGGTACATGGTCTGGTGAAGACTCTGTCTTGGAAGATCGGTGGGTAACAAAGTGAGAAGATAACACAGGAAATAACTACAGCTATCACTGATGGAGACTCTACTAGGGCCCAGGGGCTTGACATATATTATTCTGATTAATTATTCCAACAACCATGTGATACAGAAATTATCAATCCCATCTCATAGATTGCACAAGTGTCAACTGGCTTTCCTAGGATCAAACAACTAGATAGAAGTACAGGAGAGATTTGGACCCAGATGGATCTGATTCCAGAACCCACCCAAGTTCTTTCCATTAAGTCATGCTACCTTTAAAAGAAAAAAAAAACGCTGTTATGCAGCCTTCATCAAGATTTTAAGAATGGTAAATATGTGGTATATATATTTATACTCACATTCTGCACCCATGCAGACATTACTAATTGATCACAGATCCAGAATTGTTCGCACAGCAATTCTGTCATGTCAGATTGGCACCTGAGTCAGGACCTGTCTGTAGTAAGTACAGTTCAAACACAGTCTGTAGGTCTTTGTGGTTCTGAGAAGACTTGCCTTCTTTAACCGCTAACCAAATCCCAGTCATCATCCTGAGATTTTTTACCATTATACCACTTGATGATTGAGGCAGAAACAAAGGAAATACTAATGCTTTTTATCAGAATGTGCAAAACTATAGGCAATAGCAGCACTTTATTCTGCAAAGCGTATAACTATGGGCCTTTGATTCTGCTTGCTGACATTTCGAATTTAACGAATGTGTCTGATTAAAAAGCAATTATGGAATTTTAAAAGAAATCGTGTAAAAATTAGTTTAATAATTTACTTTAAGAGTGAAGTTTTGCTTGGTTTCTCTTGTCCATTGAGCCAAAAGGAGTTACTCATTAGAAGAAGTATGAGATTAACATACAGCTAAGGCAGAAAGGCAAGAATGGAAATAAAAAAGAATAATGGAGGGATGAGAATAATGTCATGGAAGGAATGGTATTCTTTTAAGCTTTAATGGGACACAGGAAGTGAGAAAAGTGGAGAAGAGCTGGCAATTATATTTGAGTGCAAAGCCTGAAAAAAAAAAAAAAAAACAGCCTAAGGCTACTAAACCAACACAGAATATTAAGATTTTAAAATACCACTGGAACCAAGATTAGCAATATTTTCCTTATATGGCTCAGGTCTAACAGATATGTTTATTTAGCAATAAATATAGATTCTGGCCCCATGTGACCAGGGTTTTAAAATAAATCAGGAAAAACTGAGGAAATGGACAAAAATAAATGTAATAAAATCTGCCTACCTCTTTTTTTTGTCCACTTTGCCTGATTTTTATGGAAGCCTGTTTTGCTGCCAGAATCATGTTTCTGTTTGATACAGGTCAATTTTTATATTCTCCCAGAGTTGTGATGTAGAACGCCATTGATAGATGAGAAATAAATATGGGAATTATAATTTCTACAAGTCAAACAGAATTCTTATTTTTCTGAAAAGCCCTTGCAATACTATGGTATCAACACCATCTAGGTGAATAAATATCCGTCAACTTCTTTACAATTTATCATGAATTTCTCCTCTGAATAACAAAAACAATATATGTTTTCTAGAAGCATTTACACTTCCTTTGTTTGACAAGTACAATTTTTACTGACATACAAAGCTCAGGCTCACCAGGACACACTTCTTGGTGCCCTCCATCCTCTTTCCTTTCTCTATTGCTCACATCTGCCTATGCTTCTGACGCCTGGCTACAGACTTTCCAACTCTCTCTCTTTTCACCTTTATCACTATTTCCTCACTCATAACTCTCCAGCTGAAATGCAGTCACAACACTGGTAACATAATTTTGGAAGAGAACGGCATAATCCCAAGATGTTCAGAATCCAGATATCAAAAGAGGAAGGAAGAGGAAGATGTGATTATGAAAAAGAGAATCAGTGAGATGGGAATATTAGAAGGATTCTGCTTGGCTTTGAAGATGGTGGAAGGGGCCATGAGCCAAGGAAGGTGGGCAGCCTCGAGAAGGTGGAAGAGGCAAGAAAAGAGATTCTCCAGAATCTCCAGTCTCCAGAAAGGAATTATACCCTTGATCTTGGCTCAGTGAGACACATGTTGGACTTCAGATGGACAGAACTGTAAGAAAACAAACTTATATTGCTTTAAGCCACTAAGTTTGTGGTTCTTTGTTAGAGCATCAGTAGGAAGCTAATACATCTCTTCTCTGAGGTGAATACCTTTCTGGCTTACAGTCCTGTGTCTGGTCACCGTAAATAAAAAATACAACCAAATCTCACCATAATCTATTCATTATAGAGTTGAATTAAACATGAGCCTCTTCTAAACAAAAACACAAACCCCCAAGGTCAGGGTTGTAGAGAATCTTTATTATAATAAATTAACTTTCTCTAGTTAGTAATTATTTCTTACTCCCTTTGTTAAAGGCCTCTAAGGAACTTACTATTCTATCCATCCAAAATTTATTTCACATCCTTCACGTCACTGCTTTTCAGATCCAGCCCCTCTGATCAGGTTTGTCACCTCCTGCCTGCCTCCCTGCATTGTTATTCATGGGTCCCTGTGGCTGGGGCACTTCCCTCCTCCTGCCGACTACTTTGTCTCATTCATAGTTTCAGCCGGTACCCTCCTCACCTTCAACATTTCCTTAGACTTCTGTTTCCTGCAGGAAGTGGTGTAACCCAGCATACTGAGCAGAGGCACTATTACACACTCAGTGAAATTTGAAGAGGTGAGGTTGTGAGGTGTCGTGTGGCATCGTCCTGTCCCTGTACGAGGCATGCCAGCACCCCGAGCCTCCTTTTCCTCTTGTCACAGCACCTTCTGTCCCCAGACACATTGAGTTTATCACTGGCTACATCTAAGTCTTCTATCTTGGGCTGCAAACTCGCTGGGGAAAGGAAAGCGACTTTATCTTTCTTGGATTCATTTCTGTACTGTACCAATTACAATGCCTTCCACAATCTTAATAAATTCCATCATTTTAGTTCCATCATCTATAAACTGGGTGTTATCCTCGTATTGTATATGACAACATATTTTCTTTTTAGAGGAACAGAGGCAGTGTGCCTGGCTGCAAATCCCGGTCGTGCGACCTACTATCTGTGTGAGCTTGGACAAACTACGTAACCCCTCCCACACGATGATAACACCACCTACCTCGGGGGTTTTCAGAGGATTCAATCAATTACTATATGTAAAGCCCTCCTAAGTGTCTGCATTATCACTCAAGTTTCTTAAAGATCTTTACTCCAGAGCATTCAGCATCTCCTCTCCTTGGGAAGCAGCAGAGGACAGAGCACGGGCTTCTGTGTCCGGCTGCCTGCGTTTAATACCAACTTCACTTCTCCCTAGCTGTGTGGCCTTGGGTAGGTTACTTAATCACTCTGAGCCCATTTTCTGTAAAAGCATCTTCAGTCTATAGTTCTGAGGATTAAATGGCATAACTTACGTAAAGAGCTAACAGCGCCTGGCACATTAGTAAATACTCACAAATATGAATTTTAATTAGGCATCAACAAATCCCCTTTATGCATTAGGCAGCACATGACACAACACGTGAGGGGTTTTCTACCGCCCACTGAGAGAGGAGGCCACAGGCACCTCAGCTCTCTCTTCTGCTCACGTGGTTGTGCAGAGGTAGGGATGCAGAGGTCAGTCCTGGGGCCTTGGCCTGGCGCTCGCTCTTCCAGCGGGAGGAGAACGTGAGCCCACAGCAGCCTCTGAGGAGCCGCACATGAGACAGTGCCGCGCATCACTAAGCGATCCCCAACCTTCCAGCTTCCAAACTGAGCAGGTGCCCCCCCCCAAGCCCTCAGCTTCACACCCCAGCATGGAAGCTTCTACAGTGAGTTTTTCCGCCTGCCTTGGGAATTGAATTCTGACCTCCCCTCTGCAGGCAGCTCCCTCAGGCACTGCCATCACATAATACTGTCACCCATACACACCCCAACCACCTCCTCCACTGCAAGGGTGCCACCTGCGAACCCGGCCCCCCATTCCAGGGCGGCAATCTACCCTGAACTGTCTTCCTGCTGCTTCTCGCCACCACGAGCCACAAGAACACAAGAAGCAGCCAGAAAAACACTGCTGTACTTTAGAGGATGTGCTGTGCTAGACTGCAAATCCAGGGTCCTGCTCTGGGACAGGGCTAACAACCAATTTGTATGCTAAACATAAAGCGAAGACAAAATGTATCTGAGAAGAAATGAGCTGCCTTGAGTGTAGTTTGCCTGGAGTTTAAGGCAGCACCTCGCGGCTGGTGGGCCCACAGTTACCCAGGCAGCAGAATGAGTGAGAAGATGCTCTGGACCACATATTAAAATATTTACAGAATGTTAAGGGAAAAACTCCCTTTTTCTGAATGTACTTGAATACGTTTTCATTTTTCACATATAAAATATATTAACCTATAGAATTCTGTATAGGAAAAAAATGACTTTGCACAACCTTCCACTTCCAACATTTTGCTGTTTTCTCCACTGATGGATTTCCGTCTAGGTTGATGGTCTAACACACTCGAAGCCTCAGTGTGGTAGCTGAATAACAGACCCTCAGAGGTCCACCTACTCCCAGGAACCTGTGAATATGTTACCTTGCGTGGCAAAACGGGCTTTGCAGATGGGATTAAGTTAAAGATCTCGAGATGGGGAGATTATCCTGAATCATTTGGGTGGGCCCTATGTACAATCACAAGGGTCCTTATAAGACGGAGAGGGTAGGATCAGAGCCAGAGAGGGAGCCATGACTACGGAAGCAGAGGTCAGAGTCGGCAGGACCAGGAGCCAAGAAATGCAGGAAAAGGCAAGAAAAGGATATTCCCCTAGAGTCTCCAGAAGGAATGCAGCCCTGTTGACCCATTTCAGACTTCCGATCTCCAGAAACGTTAAGAGGATAGATCCGTGTCACTCTAAGCCACTAAATTTGTGGTAACTTGTTACAGCAGCCAAAGGAAACTAATACCCTCAGAGTAGGTTATGCAGGGCATTCTGTACAATCTGTACAAAGCAAACTGTAAATAAACAATAGATGTCCAAAGAGCTTATAGTATTAAGCAGCTCCTAATCATCTGCATTACACCTAAAATAAACAAAAGAAATGATAGCTAGGTTAAGATGTAAACTCTCCAGTACGAGGTTTTAGGGCATTTAAAAAATTGGGTCTGATCTTAGGCCCCAGTGGTTTGAATCCTATCATTTTTCTGCTTGTTTCTTCCACTTTATTTTTCTTTCTTTATACCATTCTCCTTCTATTCACAAGGTCAAAGTTTATGGTCTAAAATTATCTCTTTTTCTTGTCTTAGAGTCATGCCCAGTCAGGAGGAAGCTATGCTGTGGTTTTCAGCCCCCAGAAGCCCCATGAGATTACTTAGTTAGGCAGCTGTGGATGGGGCCTGCTTTATTCTGAGGGTGGAGTCCTGTTCTGAGGGTGGGAAAGCAGCCCTTTCAGGGCTATTCAGTGAGCCAGCGGGAGGCCCTGCCTCTTCCTGCGAGGCCACAGTCACAGAACGAGCCTCCACAGCCCCTCAGGGGGCTGCAGTCAAGGACTAGGGGCTGCAGGGAGGCCTCCTCTGGTTGACAGTGTCGTTTCAGATGTGTGCCCTCTGAATAAAGGGACTCTCAGAACTGAAGATCCCTGCACCCTCCTCACAACAGGCCTGCCTGTAACTCGTAATTCTAAGAGGCTGGCTATCTTCTGATTTTCTTCCAGGCAAAATGACATGAAGGAACTTTTTCTTCAAGCTTGGCACTGAACCCCATTTAAACCGTTATGCGAGCAAGCACCGAACATTCTCCAAACTTGCACACACCCTCCTCCTGCCCATTCTTCAAGCACCAAATCTTTGAGAATGTTTCTGATTGCCCCAGCTCGGATCTCTCCCACCCTGAACATCTCTAAATTTGTTTTGTTTTGTTTTTTTAATTTTCTATTAACTTAAAGTTCCAACTTAAACCAATCACAATCTGAGTCTATAGATACATCTGGTGTTTTGAACTAAGAACGTTTTCCCCATAGCTATAACATCAACAATAACAACCAACAACAGAGAGCTGGGCAGGCCATGCACTCGCTCTGTGAAGTCCTGTCACCAACACCTACTAAGTGCACACCACGTGTAAAACACAGTGCCATGCATACCGCGAGGATCAAGCCATTCCTTTATTCTCCACAAAACATTATTATTTTCATTTTATAGATGGGATACTGGAGTTTTGAGAGGTAAATTGTGCAAAATTACATAGTCTGTAAGCTGGGATGCAACTCAAACCCAGACCTGTCTCAATTAATATATTAGACACACTCTGCCCTCTGTATCCATGGGTTCCACATCCAGGGATTCAACCAACCACTGATCAAAAATATTTGAACAAAAAAATTCCACAAAGTCCCCAAAAGCTAAACCGGCAACTATTTACACAGTACTTACCTTGTGTTAGGTATTATAAGTAATCTAGAAATGCTTTAAAGTATATGAGAGGATGTGCTTAGGTTAAAAGCAAATATTATTCTGTTTCATATAAGGGACTTGAGTATCTCTGAATTTTGGCAGGGGGGGTCCTGGAAACAGACCCCGAGGATACTGAGGTACAGTTGGTACAACTATATTTGTACCAAAAACAGCAACACGCTAGGAAGTAATGCTGTTGCAAATAAAGCAAAAATAGTAAAACTGTCAAGCATAAATAATAAAAATTCATGTTGGTTGGTTATTCATTTTGTTGGAGTTCAAGGTAAAACAACGGGTATAGATGAGATGCCTCCATAGAAAGGATTTGTCTTCAAATAGTGAAAGATTGATATTGAGGTTCTAATCTGTATGCCTGCCTCAGAACAATTAAAATGAGAATGATGGCAAAAAATAAAATGCACTCTATATGAGTTTCTCAAAAAAGCCATCAAGAAATCTTAAGTATTTCCAACCCCTCCCTTAAAGATGCATATCAGGACTTAAATCTCAATTCTACCACCCCATAAATTATTTGACCTTTTGAATAGTTGTAGTAAAATACAGCAAGAATGATAAAGGTGAGAACTATGCATAATACCATGTCATAGTAAATGTAATTTCACATGGTAGGAAGCTTAATTTGTACAGTAAAAAGGTATATAATTTATAGTGGCTAAATAGTTGATTAAACATGGTGCTGTGTCCATTATTTTAAAAATATTGGGTATTAAGACCTTGCTTAGAAATGAAAATTCTTTTTCTATTGTTATTTCTGGGAAAATCATATTGAACACACCTCATTTTCATTTTTTTCCTACAAATATAATTTGCTGTAACTTTGAGTGCCCCTGGAAGTGAACTTTTATAGATGTAAATACCAATAAAATGTAGTGTCTCTTGACTTTAATATCTTCTGGAGATGATTTCATTTACCACTGACTTTTTTAGTACTTTTTGATGTCTGTTATAACCATTAACTCCACTTCATTGTGATACTAACTTCGTATGTCTTTTTCCTCCATCTCCTGACCCATGAGTTTGTCAAATTTCTCAAGGATGTATTTTATTCATCTTCTACGCAATTATTCACTAAATATTGAGTCTTTTATGTAAAGAGCACTATGCTGAATTCTGAGACCAACATTCCCAGCCCTAACACAGTGCTTAGCTTACAATAGAGGCTAAAAAAGTTTACTGAACAAATGGATATTTTTTTAACATAAAAAAACTTAACAAGACATACAGATGGCCAAAAAGCACATGAAAAGATGCTCAACATCACTAATTAGTAGAGACATGCAAATCGAAACTACAATGAGATATCACCTCACTCTGGTCAGAATGGCCATCATCAAAAAATCTATACAAACAATAAGAGAGGGTGTGGAGAAAAGGGAACCCTCCGACACTGTTGGTGGGAATGTAAATTGATTGGTATAACCACTATGGAGAACAGTATGGCGGTTCCTTCAAAAATAAAAATAGAGCTACCATATGATCCTGCAACCCCACTCCTGAGCATATATCTGGAGAAAACCATACTTTGAAAAGATACATGTACCCTAATGTTCATTGCAGCACTATTTACAATAGCCAGGACATGGAAGCAACTTAAATATCCATTGACAGAAGAATGGATAAAGAAGATGTGGTACATATATACAATGGAATGTTACTCAGTCATAAAAAAGAACAAAATAATGTCATTTGCAGCAACATGGATGGACCTAGAGATTGTCATACTGAGTGAAGTAAGTCAGACAGAGAAAGACAAATATTATATGATATCACTTATATGTGGAATCTAAAAAAATGGTCCAAATGAACTTATTTACAAAACAGAAATAGAATCACAGATGTAGAAAACAAACTTATGGTTACTGGGGGACGGGGGAGAAGGATAAATTGGGAGACTGGGATTGACATATACACACTACTATATATAAAACAGACCTAATAAGGACCTACTGTAGAGCACAGGGAACTCTTCTCAAAACTCTGTAATGACCTCTATAGGAAAAGAATCTAAAAAAGAGTGGATATATGTATAACTAATTCACTTTGCTGTACAGCAGAAACTAACAAAATTGGAAATCAACTATGATCCAATAAAAATTTTAAAAAAATAAATAGATAAGAGTCCACGGGAGGGTGGGGGGAACTTCACAAAAATTGGATAGATAAATATTGTCAAAAATAATACCCAGTCATTCATGAAAATAAGTAGACGTGGATGTGTTGACAATGGGTCAGACCGTTCATGTGTGAGGGCAGGGGGGGTACATGGGAAATCTCTTTACCTTCTCAAATTTTGCTGTAAACTTAAAACTGCTCTAAAAAAACAAACTCTTATTTAAAAAATACGTAGAAATATTTCAGAATATTCTACTTAATACAATAATCTAAACTCTCCAAGGGGGGAGTGAAAACGTTCTGTGATATTGTACCAGGACACCGAAGATGCTTTAGAATATTTTTGCTGTTTAACTGTGGTGTTAATTTCCTTCACTGGAGCCTCGATTTACTTAAACCTTAACTCATGTCCTAAAATGTCACTCATTTCAACACCTGACTCTTCAGACTGTGAAAACTCCCTCCTGTCGCTCATTTGCTGTCCTCTGACCTGGGCTGAATCAGTTCCCAAGTGCCTGTTTTGTGATGTAGCAGCAATAATACTGACGGGTAGCACTCCTGGGCCCATCTTTGGACACAAGGATACATGTGGAGCGTGTCCAATCGTGTCATTCTGACATCTCTTTAAGAATGTGACTTTTCTCATGAGAAATCATCCACCATCTAATTTTCATGACTACAAAGTGGAAGTCAGTCATTCAGCACAGACTGTCGTCCGAATGTGGACCAAGGGGCACTATTCCACCCCAAAGGTAAGGAGCACATCCTCATTAAGACTATTAACATTATAATTGTAGTCTCTGTTTCTTTCCTGAGCTGTCTAGACTCTCTCCAGGAACCATTAGTTCTTTTATGTGAGGCGCTCAAGAGGATAATTATCCATCCTGTCAGGAGAGCCAACTAATGACATTATGTGGTCCCTCCCTCAACATGGTTTTGCTTGTACCCATGGTAAAAAAGAAAATAAAAACATTATAAAAAGAATGAATTCTTTATGTCCATAGCATTTTTCTATCATGGATTTATAGATATGTTTTACATATGAAAATATCAGAAACCTGATATCGTACACAGTTTTCTCCATATGTAGTGAAAAGGAATAACTGTAGTATGTGTAATTTTGAATTACCCTTATTTGAAAAGTGAAAACACATTTTATACTCTTGCATTCAACACTGCAAGCAACACAGTACATAAAATCGATGTAAGCAGAAATTCTTGCTTATATATCTTCTCTCAAAAGCTAAATGACGGTTATACCAGGAGCATGATCTCATAACTGATACTAAAAAGTAGAAAAGGATAGCCAGCTCTTAGTTTCTTAAACTTCGTATCAAGTTTCATATAAAATAAGTAACCTTCATGTAACGTAAGGGAAGGAGAGAAAAAGTTTTAAAGCCATTTTCAGAATCAGCTGACATTTAGAATAACCTAAAGCAGAAGAAACCTAATATTTATGTATCAGTTTCAGATTAAGATTTAGAAGCAAGGTGCACTGTCGCCACGGTGAATTCTATAAGATAATGCACAAGAGGAGCCAGGCTGGTGAATAATTGATATGTGTCTAAGATTAGAAAAGCTACTTTACAGGCTGTTCCCATGTGACAGGCACTAGGAAGTCTCAAATGAGCAAGTGATGGGCCTGACAGCATCCCGTGCAATTCTATATGCTCGGTTCTATGCTCTTCACCACAGAGAAGCATGTTCCAGAGACTGAAAAAGCAGATGGCTTTATGTTAAATTATGCCGGTTATATGATATTGTTAGCTATGCAATAAAAGGACAATAAAAAAGACACTAGAAAGAGTGGTGCTCTGGGTTTAGAACATCTTCATATATGTACCTCACTGCATACTCAGCTGCTTTGAGGATCCTTTACACCACATGCAGAAATCGTGTCTCAGAGGGGCGAGTGCCTGGGCTGAGGCTGCCTGGCTGGGACAGAGCAAAGGACCCAAAGGACTCATCTTCCTCTAGAAAGTAAGTCCCTCTTGTTAATATGCTTTGGGGATGTTTTCGTGCCAACCCTTAGTTTTAGATAAACAGACGGTACTTTTGATGCATTAAAAACATAAAGCCGGCACCTCCTTCCACCCCCAGCTAAACAGAGTTCTGTTCAATTCCACGAGCAAAGGTATGGAAAGTGTCTTTAAATATGTACTGTCTTCCTTTTATAGTTTAAGCAGGTCAGGAGACGTGACAAGAAGTCCAGGTCACAAGGAGATTCATCTTCACCTGCTTCTACCTGTTGGACTGCACTGGTTTGTCACACCCTCATCCAGGGGCATAGAAATACGCTGATTACCAAAGACAAGCGAATGGAGAATTAACGATGCACATCCAACCTGAAGTCCTGCCTCTATCATGAGAGATTACAAAGCTGCAGAACTCTTACGTCAAGTATCTATTAATATTTATGCACAAAAGAAAGGGCTGGAAACCTGGCCCTGTTGTGTTCTTTTCATTTAACCTCCTTTCAACTCCAAGTTCTGTCTTAAGGAAATGAATTACCGTATCTGCTAGTGATGTTTTTCAAATGCCCCGGGCACTGAAATGAGGGTTGGCATCTAGGGGCAGCCTCGGTAGCCTTTTATGGGAGTGTGCAGGCAGCAGCTGGCAGCAGAGTCTCATGCTTGAGTGCCTGGTGCTTAGTAGGAGCTTCACTGTTTGCTAGATGCTTTGTTCACTGATGCCACAGGACTGCCGCTGTAGTGCACGGAGCCTGCACCTGAGGAATTCAGCCATTCTGCAACATTCCTGAGCATTTTAGAGGGCTCTCCTATTGACTTGCCTCAATTAATACGTAGGCAGATGGATACCTGCCAAAGATTCAGCCTTGCAAATCTTACTCAGGCAGGACCAGGTACCAGAGCACAAGCATGCGTTATGCACTGGTATAGGCATGCATTCCAAACAGCAGAAATGCTACATTAAACAGAGCAACATTTAAAAATAGCAACAGGAATTATTCAAGTGGCAGTGATGAAATGCCATTTCTCTACTGCCTGCTTATCACCATTCCTGGTTTTCCCTTGGGTCATCTTGCAAGAATTAAAAACTAAGGGCTCAAATGTGGCCAACCAGTCAGGAAAGTGTGATTTGGCTTTGAGGAAAGAAAAAAGCATTTGTAGGTTGCAGAAAGGGTGGAGGAATTCACAGCGGCTGAGGCTGCAGGGAAGGGGTGTCTCAGCAGGAAGGGGGCCTCCTGAGCTGCGACTTTCCACCTCTGCTGGACAACAGCCCACGATGAGACATGCATGGTTTTTACAGGGAAGACACACAGGACACATGTAAATGGGTGACCTGCGTACACATACAGGCACATGCACACACAGAGACTTATATAAACATACAGCAACATCTGGGCCAGCTGTGGACTCCCCAGCAGGCAGCACAGATGCCAAGAATGACCTCAGGGCAAACATAAGCACCTTGTGATATACTGAAGTCAGCAAGGGTGGAGGGGTAGGAGGTGCCCCATCTGGACGTCCTGTTTAGGGCTGTACTTGAGGAGAAGGGGTGGCATTGCTTGTACTCAGGAAACTGGACACACCACTTTCCTTTCTTCCCTTCCCCCCTGACTGGTTCATTCACTGACAAATATTTGTGCATAATTACAAACAAAATACTGTGCTAGGATAGCTTAGAAATCAGTGATAATGAAATGGTTAAAGAGGAAAACATAATGCTGGAGAGGGCGTGGAGAAAAGGGAACCCTCTTGCCCTGTTGGTGGGAATGTAAATTGATACAGCCACTATGGAGAACAGTATGGAGGTTCCTTAAAAAACTAAAAATAGAACTACCATACGACCCAGCCATCCCACTACTGGGCATATACCCTGAGAAAACCATAATTCAAAAAGAGTCATGTACCATAATGTTCACTGCAGCTCTATTTACAATAGCCAGGACATGGAAGCAACCTAAGTGTCCATCGACAGATGAATGGATAAAGAAGATGTGGCACATATATACAATGGAATATTACTCAGCCATAAAAAGAAACGAAATTGAGTTATTTGTAGTGAGGTGGATGGACCTAGAGTCTGTCATACAGAGTGAAGTAAGTCAGAAAGAGAAAAACAAATACTGTATGCTAACACATATATATGGAATCTAAAAAAAAAAAAAAAAGGGGACATGAAGAACCTAGGGGCAAGACGGGAATAAAGACACAGACCTACTAGAGAATGCACTTGAGGACACGGGGAGGGGGAAGGGTAAGCTGAGACAAAGTGAGAGAGTGGTAGTGTATATATGGACATATATACACTACCAAATGTAAAATAGATAGCTAGTGGGAAGCAGTCGCATAGCACAGGGAGATCAGCTCGGTGCTTTGTGACCAGCTAGAGGGGTGGGATAGGGAGGGTGGGAGGGAGGGAGACACAAGAAGGAAGAGATATGGGGATATATGTATATGTATAACTGATTCACTTTGTTATAAAGCAGAAACTAACACACCATTGTAAAGCAATTATACTCCAATAAAGGTGTTTAAAAAAAAAAAAATCTTGAGCGATGCATCCAGAAAGATGTTTAAGGGTGGAACATGGGAGGTATTATAGAATTGGGTTCATCCTTAAAACAGCTCTCTTCTGCCAAAAAATGGATCAGGATATAAACCTAAAACCCTTCTCATCTGTCACAGCCCAAGAAGCAAGATTCAAGAGAAGCAGTCTTGCAGAAGAGAGACAGAAAGGGAGACAGAGAAACACAAAGAGAGATGAGTGTGCATTCTGGTGTAAAAAAACGGCTGAGCATGTATTTCCCAGAATGTTCTGAAATCCACGTGGGTAAACTTAGGCAATAGTAGAACCTCCAAGTACAGGTAAAGACAACTAGATACTTTAAGGTCTGAATTGAAGCAACATGAGATAGAAGTGTCTCTGCAACCTGTCACAGGGGATCCGAGGGAACGTCAACCCTGACACTAAACAAATGTGATGCACAGGAAAGGATAAGCAATCTGAACCATACACAAGAAGAGGTTCTGAGCAGACTGGGATGCTAGTGGTCTCTGAGCGGTGCTAGGGCAGCGAGGAATGGGGGTGTTATAGGAAAGGCACGGTAAAGCGGACTACGGTATATGAGTCACCTGCTTCTGTTGGGAAAACCATGATTCAACTATTCTCAGGTAAATCTTCACTTTTCTTTAGGAAATCTGAGCCGAAGAATTCCTACAGATAGTTTTCTAGATTCCCAAATTCCCATCAAGGTACAGGTGCTCAGAAGGGGCAGATCTGATCAGAAACAACCTTCTCTAGTCTTGTCTGAGGGGGCTACACATTACACGGGGGGCCGTGGAAAATATGCCATGGAATAAGAAATGGACTCTGCCTCCACACCCCCAGTTTAACAGGAGAAGTGAACACTTTATATAAATAACGGTAATGGGATGTTAAACTGGGAAGCCCCATGAAAGAAATGCAGATCAAGCACTCCGAGAATTTGTAAGGAGGATAGACGACTTCTGGCTGGAGGTGGAAGCAGGGAGCATTTGGAGGCCAGAAGTTCTGTGGCCAAGAAAGTGTGGCACAAAGGCTCAAAGCCTGGGCTTTGGAGTAACATAGCTCAGATCTGGGTCCTGGCTCCTCCCTCCCGGGAAATTCACAAAACTCCTCTGAGCCTCAGCTCCTGCAGTTGCTAAATGCAGACAAGAACAATGAATGAAGCCCCCAGGGTTACAGGCACTGACCTCCCAACAGGACACAGAGTCTGTCACTTGGTAGACGTGCTCAATCAGTGTTAGCTGCGTTTACTGTTATTAACGAGGCCTTGGCTGAGCCTGGCCTCACAGGCTAAAGCCGAGTTTGATCTGTGGGCATGGAGGTTGGGCCGTGACAGGGAAGCTGTGACAAGGCCGTGGCAGGAGAGGGTGGGATGAGAGGTCCTCACTCTCCCCCCATCTCTCCCCTCTGCCCGGCCGCTCTCTTAAAGCAAACGCAGTGCTATGGTTGGAACGAGAAGTGCTGTGCGTCCTTGCACGACCTTGTGGCAGCTTGCTCCTCCCACACGTGTGAGTGAGGGTGAGGGCTGGGGAGAGAAAGGATTAGCATGATCCACCCTCTGTGCACACGGGCTGCAAGTCTCCGGTGATGTTCCTATCATGGCCGCGCGGGTCAGTCACTCGTCCCCAGGATGTGAAACAGAAGGGTCCCGATGCATGCACTGCGCTACCGCGGCCTCAAGCAGGAAACAAGTGTTCATTTGCATAGCATCCCCTAGAAGCTTACACACTAGGACTCTATTACGCTAGAAGCCGACCCGGCAGGGCTCATTTTCTCCTCTACAAAGCTACGGGCTTAGAACAAGTGAGTTTAAAAAAGCAAGAGCCTCCCACATTCCGGAATCGTGTTCTAAGAGCCTTTCAGTCAAGTTACAGTTTCAAACCAGCGGGAGGTTCGGCAAGGTCACTGCCACGACTGCTTCCGACTTAAAGAGACCCTGACTCTGCCACGCAGGAACCACGTAGTGTGAATTCAGCCCATGCGGACGGGTTATCTGCTTCTGAAGGACATACAGTGTTGGATTAAGATGGTGGGTTCAACAGTCCCTTTCTTTTTCTCCACTTTCCCCCACAACCCAGGTCTGGATAATTAACAAAACCAGTAGGAATATTTCACAAGAGCTCTCTGTTCAATTCCGTTCAATTCATATTTACTGGTGTCAACGCATAGAGTTGGGCTAGGGACGCGGCAGTGCCTACGACAGTCTCTGACCAGAGCCAGAGAGTTCCTACGTGACATTGCGCAAATGACTTGACTTTTCTCAGTTTCTTTCTTTCTTTCTTTATTGGCTGCGTTGGGTCTTCGTTGCTGCGCGCGGGCTTTCCCTAGTTGCGGCGAGCGGGGGCTACTCTTCGTTGCGGTGCGTGGGCTTCTCATTGCCGTGGCTTCTCTTATTGCGGAGCTCGGGCTCTAGGCGCGCAGGCTTCAGTAGCTGCAGCACGTGGGCTCAGTAGTTGTGGCCCGCGGGCTATAGGGCATGTGGGCTTCAGTAGTTGTGGCGCACGGGCTTAGCTGCTCCGTGGCATGTGGGATCTTCCCAGACCAGAGATCGAACCCACGTCCCCTGCATTGGCAAGTGGATTCTTAACCACTGCGCCACCAGGGAAGTCCCTGTGTCTCAGTTTCTTTATCTCTAAAAAATACAGTTGTTTTACCTCCCTCATCAAGTGGTTGTGAGGATGAACTGAGTCAGTATGCTAAGCACTTAGAACAGAGTGTGGCACAGACTGTTAGTTATTAACTACTGTTATTCCAGCTACAAAGATGTTTAGGTTTCAACCCCTCAGCATAGCATACGGGCCATTCTGCAGCCTCAGCTCCTGCTCCTCCCCAACACATACTGAGGCACCAGCCATATCAGACACCGCCATTGCTTTTGTCTTCTTCACCTTCAAGCAAAATGACCTTAGCGGCAAATGGACCTGAGTTCAAATCCCGGTTCTGCCACTGGAGAACATATTTAACATAACTACCACTTGTCCTACAAAATACAACTAGCTGTTTATAACTTGCTCACCAAGTTGACTGTGAGCTACAGTAAGGCAGAGATTTGTGTTTAATTCACTTTTGTGCCCCGGATTGCCTGGCACGTGACATTTGCTCAGTAAATGTCTGCTGAATGAATAAATATACAGTTTATTGCTAGTGGAAGGAACATCATAGAGGTGTGAAAGCACAGTTGCACGAGGGACAGTCTGGATGATGGGATAGGGGAGTTTGAGGACTAACACGTGAACGCCAGGTGAGAGGCACGTCACCAAGAGTGGTGGATGTTGGGATCAGGATTCAAAACCCAGGGCAATGGCGAGACAATGGAAGTTTTGACCAGGCCATAAGTAATGAGAACTTAACCCAAACTATAGGGCTGACTACAGAAGGGGAAATGAAGGGCCAGGTCTAGGAAGCACTGAGGTGGAAGACTTTATAGGACCTGGTAATTTGATGGATTTGGGGAACAAGGTGGAGTCATTAACAATGGCAATGGTGCCAGGAAAAAGTTTACGTAAAAGATGTAGCGTCTTTTTCACAATAAATCTGTTTTGGTTGCAATTCAGTTTGTTTGTTTTTTTAAAGACTTTTTTTTTTAATGTGTTCCATTTTTAAAGTCTTTATTGAATTTGTTACAATATTACTTCTGTTTTAATGTTTTTGGTTTTTTGGCCCCGAGGCATGTGGGATCTTAGCTCCCAGACCAGGGATTAAACCCGCACCCCCTGCATTGGAAGGCAAATTCTTAACCACTGGACAGCCAGGGAAGTCCCTTCAATTCAGTTTTAAAAACTTTTTTTCCCATTTATAAAAATAATATATTTTTTACTGTAGAAAATCTGGAACAGTCAAAAAAGTATAAAGAAAATTGAAAGTATTTGTAATCTGGCCATCCAGGGATAACTGTTTCTAACATATTGCTGATTCCCATGTAATCCCTTTTCAACCCATACGTACATATTTGCCATGTTACATCTTGGTATACAATTGTATACATTCACACAATTACACATTATATAGTTGTGCACAATTCACACTGAACACTTTAAAAAATATTCTTTGGGGCTTCCCTGGTGGCGCAGTGGTTGAGAATCTGCCTGCTAATGCAGGGGACACAGGTTCGAGCCCTGGTCTGGGAAGATCCCACATGCCGCAGAGCAACTAGGCCCGTGAGCCACAACTACTGAGCCTGTGCGTCTGGAGCCTGTGCTCCGCAACAAGAGAGGCCGCGATAGTGAGAGGCCCGCGCACCACGATGAAGAGTGGCCCCCGCTTGCCACAACTAGAGAAAGCCCTCGCACAGAAATGAAGACCCAATGCAGCCAAAAATAAATAAATTAATAAATTAATTTTAAAAAAAATATTCTTTGGACTCTTGATTTTTAACATCGTCATCGATGAACCATAACTTATATAAATGATTCCCTATTGTTGTTCATCTGGGTTATCTTCAATTTTTCACTGCTACAAATGATGCTGCAGTGAACATCCTTACATATAAATCTTTACCAGTATTTCTAATTACTTCCTTAGAAAAGATTCTGAGTCAATGTGTATGATCACATTTAAAGCTCTTAGTATCTGTTGCTAAATAGCTTTCCAGAAAGGCTATATCAACTTCAACTTACACTTCTCCAAGCAGTATATGAATGCCAGTATTGAAGGCTATCTTGTAAAAAAAAAAAAAGCCAACTTAATAGTAGAAATAGTCCTCATCTTACTTGCTTGCATCTCTTTAGTATCTAGAGATAATGACTTTTTCACACTAATTAGCCACTTACATTTCTTCTTTTATAAAGAAAAATCATGTCCCTAATCATGTCCTGTGTCCATCATTTTCTTGGGATGGTAAAGGTTTTTATAATTGATTAGAGATTTATTTATATATTACCCTTTGCCTATCATATTTGCTTCAAATATTTTCCTAACATATTGCATAACTTTTATATTTTTGATGTGTAGAAATTATTTGCAGTTAAATTTATCAATTTTTCTTTTGCAATTTTTTTCATTGCATTTATACCTCAACAGCTTAACTAACTTTCCATCTATATTTTCTTCTTGATTTTCATGGTTTCGTTTTCTGCATTCAACTCTTTTAATTAATCCTGAATTTATTTTAGTGCATGATGTGACTGAAAGCTCTCCCAACAATGGGAAGAATCGATTTGTAAGTAACAACATGCAAGGCATTTATCTGTGTTTATTTTCAAAACATAAGGCTGGATAAACTGGGCCACCTGTGATTCAGAACTAGTATAGAATCTTGTTTATTTTCTCGGCTTCAAGATAATGTCCGCTTCAACTTCAACGGTGAGACTCGATACAGCATGTTACAGAAAGGGGAGAGCTTGCGTTCCTAATAAAGCAAATCTCTAGAGAATGGAAATATTAAAATGCTCATGCTTCCCCCTCTAATCACTGAAATCTGGTTGCTTTGAACAACAGACATTCACACAGTTCCCAAGCTGTCAAGGTCACCTGGAGATGCTGCATCTCAGGGTGGGGCGCTGCATCTTGAGACTAGATACCCTCTTGTGGTATCAGATTATCTTCCCACCTCACTTTACTCTGAGAGCAAGAGAAGATGAATCTGATTCCAAGGGCATTTCAGCACACATGGAAGACTGCTTTGAAATAAAATCATCATCATCATAAAGACAGGCAAACTTTTACATTCAGTCGACCATTTAACTAAACTGGGGAAAGATCATGCTGGGGCATCAGTTCAACAAGGATCTTACATATTTGTTACCTGACCAGGAAGTTTCTATCTCAATAATACATTAATTCCCTAGAGTATAATGAATTCAGCCCAGATTAATCCAGCATATATACTTTTCTTATACATATTTTATTTCATTTTAATTTTTCATTTCATTTTAATTTTTTAAAATTTATTTTTATTTTATTTATTTTTTAAATTTTTGGTTGCGTTGGGTCTTAGTTGCTGCATGCGGGCTTTCTCTAGTTGCAGCGAGCGGGGGCTACTCTTCGTTGCAGTGCTCAGGCTTCTCATGGAGGTGGCTACTCTTGTTGCAGAGCATGGGCCCTAGGCGCGGGCTTCAGCAGTTGTGGCACGTGGGCTCAGTAGTTGTGGCTCACAGGCTCTAGAGCACAGGCTCAGTAGTTGTGGCACACGGGCTTAGTTGCTCCATGGCATGTGGGATCTTCCTGGACCAGGGCTCGAACCGTGTCCCCTGCATTGGCAGGCAGATTCTTAACCACAGCGCCAGCAGGGTAGCCCTTATTTCATCATCTTAACCTCACTGGTAAGTTGTTTCGAGGGACAGAGCACTACACAGGTCTGGGAAAAGAGGCATCAAGACATCAAATGACTTCTCAAGATCTAACTCTCCTGGTTCCCACCTTTAAGTCCTTCCTTTTACTATTATGCTACCTCAAAAAAATATTACAAATAGTCTGGGATAGTTTTAAAAGCTCCAGAGTAGAATACTGTGACCTTGGATAAGTCATTTGACCTCCCTGATTTTTTAAAAAATTATGTTTTTAATTGTAGCAAAATATATATAACATAAAATTTAGCATTTTAACCAATTTTTTTTTAAATTTATTTATTTTTGGCTGTGTTGGGTCTTCGTTTCTGTGCGAGGGCTTTCTCTAGTTGCGGCAAGCGGGGGCCACTCTTCATCGCGGTGCGCGGGCCTCTCACTATCGCGGCCTCTCTTGTTGCGGAGCACAGGCCCAGATGCACAGGCTCAGTAGTTGTGGCTCACGGGCCTAGTTGCTCCGTGGCATGTGGGATCTTCCCAGACCAGGGCTCGAACCCGTGTCCCCTGCATTGGCAGGCAGATTCTCAACCACTGCGCCACCAGGGAAGCCCCATTTTAACCAATTTTAAGCACACAATTCAGTGGCATTAAGTATATTCATATTGTTGCACAACCATCACCACCATCCATCCACAGAACTCTTTTCATCCTGCAAACTCTGTACCCATTAAACAGTAACTCCCCAACTCTCTCCTCCTCCCAGCCCCTGGTAACCACTATTCCAACCTTCTGTCTCTATGAGTTTGACCACTCTTTTTTTTTTTATACATCAGGTTTTTATTAGTTATCTATTTTATATATGTTAGTGTATATACGTCAATCCCAATCTCCCAATTCATCCCATCACCACCACCCACCCTCTCCTTTCCCCCCTTGGTGTCCACACATTTGTTCTCTACATCTGTGTCTCCATTTCTGCCTTGCAAACTGGTTCATCTGTACGATTTTTCTAGATTCCACATATATGCGTTAATATATGATATTTGTTTTTCTCTTTCTGACTTACTTCACTCTGTATGACAGTCTCTAGGTCCATCCACGTCTCTACAAATGACCCAATTTCGTTCCTTTTTATGGCTGAGTAATATTCCATTGTATATATGTTCCACATCTTCTTTATCCATTTGTCTTTGACCACTCTAGATACTTCATACAAGTGGAATTGTACAGTATTTGTTCTTTTGTGATTGGCTTATTTCACTCAACATAATGTCTTCAAGTTTCACCCATGTTGTAGCATGTGACAGGATTTTCTTTCTCAAGGCAGAATAATATGCCACTGTATGTATGTATGATATTTTGTTTATTCATATCAATGGACAGTTGGGTTGCTTCCACCTTTTGGCTAGCATGAATAATGCTGCTATGAACATGGGTGTACAAATATCTCTTTGTGTCCCTGCTTTCAATTTTGGGGGGTATATATCCAGAAATGGAATTGTTGGATGATATAGTAAATTTTATTTTTAATTTTTTGAGGAACTGCGATACTGCTTTCTAGTATGCATCATTTTACATCCCCACCAGCAGTGCACAAGAGTTCCAATTTTTCCACACCCTCACCAACATCTCCTCCTTGGGTTTTTAATTATTTATGTATTTACCCATTCATTCAGTAAAGACGTGCACAAAGCCTGCCACACACCAGATGCTGGGGATACAGTGAGGAACAAGACAGATTCTGCCTGCCCTCGAGAAGCCTGCAACCTGACACAGTATAGGGACACTGAACAAGCACTTACAGGTGGGATGGATGTTTTATAAAAAGGGGGAGTGCAGTCAGCTGGAGCAATGAGGGGCTTATCCCAGAGCATTTCCAGCTCTAGGTTCTGTGACTACATGAAATTTTCTTTCCTAAAGGCACCTGAGTTAGTTGGAAAATCACTGAATAGATTTTAATGTGGGATAGAGTCCATACATTTAAAAATACGTTCTCACACATATGCATTGGTGAAAACCAAGGATCCTTTATTATCCTTAACCAAACCTAATACTGCATGTTGGATGAGCCAGAGAACCTGATTTAAAATAAGAAATGCTGGGTTTCCCTGGTGGCGCAGTGGTTGAGAATCTGCCTGCTAATGCAGGGGACACGGGTTCGAGCCCTGGTCTGGGAAGATCCCACATGCCGCGGAGCAACTGGGCCCGTGAGCCACAACTACTGAGCCTGCGCGTCTGGAGCCTGTGCTCCGCAACAAGAGAGGCTGCGATAGTAAGAGGCCCGCGCACTGCGATGAAGAGTGGCCCCTGCTTGCCGCAACTAGAGAAGGCCCTTGCACAGAAATGAAGAACCAACACAGCCAAAAATAAATATAAAAATAAATAAATTAAAAAATATATATATATGAAATGCTGAGAACAGAGGCCACAAACTGGCAACCTAAGGGCCAGACCCACATGATGTTTTACAAGTTTTGAATTCATTGCCAGCACTTAAAAATCAAGAAATTTCCCACAGGACTCTGAATGTCTGGTTTCCCTGAAAAATCAGGAAACCTGGCAGCCCTAGGGCTATGGCAGGGACAGCCTGGGCTAAGAGTAGCTCAGCCCGTTCTAGAAAAGTCACAGCCTGTCACAGGCCCCACTGGCCTCTTGTTCCATTTTTCTTACATTTTAGCCCCTGTAAGTCTTGGGTCTAAAGCTGTGCTGTCCAATGCGGTAGCCACAAGCCACATGTGGCTACTGAGTACAGGAAATGAAGCTAATTGAATTTGAGATGTGCTGCAGGTATAAAATACACACCAGCTTTCAAAAGGCAGGAGGAAAACAATGGATCACATCCCATTAATATTTTTTATATTGATTACATGTTGAAATGATGTTTTGGATGGATTGGGTTAAAATGTATTATTAAAATTAATTCACCTGCTTTTTTTTTTTACTTGTTTTTATGTGTCCGCTGGAAATTTAAAATGACATATATGGCTCACATTATATGCCTTTTCCAGTATAAAATATCTCTGCAACTCTTCCCCCCCATGGGGAATTACCATTTGAATTGTGTCATATTAACTCCTTCTTATAATGCATAACTGCACATTCCATTTATTAGCAAGAAAACAATCCCAAGGTGCAAATAATTGATTGTTTATATAAAGTACAGTTCACATTAAAAATCTGAAATCATGGCTCTTCCACCATTTTAAAACACATTTATTCCTCTCCATACCTAACCATTGCTCTGAGACTTTATAACCACTCCAATATTTTGCTCCTATTTTCCTTTACCTAAGGTACTTACAGTAACTTACAAGGTAAATTGCTCATATTTGTTTATGTCACTTAATTCACTTTAAAATGAAATCTAATCCATTCATGTAAACCCTTTCCACAGCTCTTTTTGCAAAAGGCTGAAGACTGCTGGCATACTTAGCATTTCATAAAGGTCATTAGTTTATGGCTTTATTGGATAAATTACATTTTAAAAATCTTTTAATTTAATTAAATAAGTGGACTGTTAAAATTAATTTCCAGCAGGTATGGGACAAAAGGACCATAAGCCAAGATCAAGGGAATCATTCTTTTTTTTTTTTTTTTTTTTTAATTTTTATTTATTTATTTATGGCTGAGTTGGGTCTTCGTTTCTGTGTGAGGGCTTTCTCTACTTGCGGCAAGTGGGGGCCACTCTTCATCGCGGTGCACGGGCCTCTCACTATCGCGGCCTCTCTTGTTGCGGAGCACAGGCTCCAGATGCACAGGCTCAGTAGTTGTGGCTCACGAGCCCAGCCGCTCCGCGGCATGTGGGATCTTCCCAGACCAGGGCTCGAACCCGTGTCCCCTGCATTGGCAGGCGGATTCTCAACCACTGCACCACCAGGGAAGCCCGGGAATCATTCTAATTGGTCTTTTTTTTTGGCAAAGATACCATTTAAATTACTATTTTCTTAGCAAATAAGATGTATTAAAATTAAGTGAGAGTCTGATTTTAGATGTGTAGAATACATAGATATATAAGGTGAAACATATGCTTCCAGATGACACTCACTCAACACACAGAGGAAAGTGAACGTTGAAGAAATTAAGGATCAATTCAGGTACAACTGAACAAGGAAAACACTATTCTGAAGCAAAACTGTACTTTGGACTGCACTTTCCAGTTTGCATATATACACTGATGTAATTCATCTGGTAACTGCACAACCTCCCACTCTTCCTCACCAATGAATGTAACTACTAGAGAAATTCCTGGGGGTCCTAGCCACTTCCATGGAGCACTATAGAAGTTTATCCCTTTTTGTCTTCCTTGTTTTGCTCTCCCTCCTTTTTCTCCATAAATTATTTCTGCCGAAGGATCACCCTGTACAGGTCTGACTCTCAAGGAAGTAGATGACAAAATAGTAGACTCCCAGTGTGCTCACCAAATGCCTCATTTCCAATATGTGTGAAGCAATCATTGGAGTTATTTCCATTTGGGTCATGGGACATGAAAGGACATGCTTTATAAGGTGGATAAGAGGACAGATGACATCCTGGCACAGAGCCAGTGAGGCCCGGCTGTGAGCAGAAGTCTCAGCCAGTCATGAGAGAGAAAATACAACCCATTAGTTTATCACAAGCTGCGGAAAACTCTGTTGTCATAAAACTCCACGACTCTTCTAAGATAAAAGTATGTAATAAAAATGGTGTGTCAGGGTATCCATGACTAACAAGTCCCTTGACACCTTTAAAAATACTTCAACTTTTCCATCTCTTGAGGTATTTTTTTCCTAAAATATATACGCTAAAATGTAGTTATGCCAATGTAGCTTCTGTCTCTGCTTAACTGCCCGCTTAATTCCATTCACTGACATTTCACAGGAGCGCTTAGAATTCACTGTATCTCAGAGATTAAAGGAAGGCTTTAAAGAAATCATGTTTAACATTAGTAGTGATGAAAATAGCAAGACAAGTGCCTTGCACATGGCAGGAACTATGCTGGGTCTTCCTCTGCATTTCAGTAAGAATAATGTTTGTGTCTTGCTAAACAGGAGACAGAAATACTGTAGACACCTCTAAGAACCTAAAAGCGAACTGAATTTGAAGCTGAGAAGGAAGCATTCCATTTCTTTATGAACACAACCATCAGAAGAGCCAACTATTTTCGAAACATGAAGCTGGCAGCACAAACACAAGAGAAACTTTGCTCTTGGTTTTAAAAATAAGACATATTCACAGCTGCCTCCTTCCACCTGACACTCAGAATAGATTCTAAGGTTTTCCATCTTAAAGTTTTCATTTGTGCTATCGTCAGCTTGATAGGTGAGAACATTTTCAGAGTGTAGGTTCAGTAAGAGCCTTCGTCCACAATGCTATCAGGAAGTGGCTACTGTTGACTTAGGTTGGGCTTTATGAGTCCTGCCCTATAGTGAATGCTGACTTTGAGCAGTAAGAAGTTCCATGAACACACAAAATTAAGTGGAGCAATACAGTACTCACTAGACTAGTTGGGGATAGGCATGAGGTCCAGAAGAATATAAATTACTAGGATACAAGTATTTCGAATGTATGCAGAGGAGTCTCTGACAGTCCAGGAGAGTCCCAGCACACTGAAGCCCTACAGCACTGCTGGAGTGCCTGGATGAGAATGATTGCTAACTATGATAATAAGCAGATTGCTTGCAAGAATAATGCTTAGGGGCTTCCCTGGTGGCGCAGTGGTTGAGAGTCTGCCTGCTAATGCAGGGGACACGGGTTCGAGCCCTGGCCTGGGAGGATCCCACATGCCGCAGAGCGGCTGGGCCCGTGGGCCACAACTGCTGAGCCTGCGCGTCTGGAGCCTGTGCTCCGCAACGAGAGAGGCCCGCGCATCGCGATGAAGAGTGGCCCCCGCTTGCCACAACTGGAGAAAGCCCTCGCACAGAAACGAAGACCCAACACAGCCAAAATCAATCAATCAATCAATCAATCAAACATACGCATCTGATTCAAGATCCTCATTAAAAAAAAAAAAAAAAAAGAATAATGCTTAGCATACTGTTAAGCCCACAGTGTTGCTCAGAAAATACCTGTTGAATGAAAGAATGAAAATTCCTAAGGAACTTAGAAAGAGGCTTGGTACTCAAAAAAGCATAGGACCCGAGTTCAAACCCTCATTCCACTTTCTTAGATACGTGACTCTGGTTAGTCATTTAAGCCATAAACCTCAGATTTCTCACTGGTAAAATACAGATGACATCACCTACCCCAGAGGCTACTTGTGACATTCAGTTAGGTAACACCTGTAGCGCTTAGCACTTAGAGGCACTCATCACGTTGTTCCTCTCACAAGTCTATTTTGTCCATACTACTTATTTTTTATTATCAATACAGAATTATAAATTCTTTTACTTATTTTATTATAAACTTTACGTACTATACTTTCTTATAAATATAGAAATTGGAGACTATTATAAATACTTTCTTTACTTATAAGTACAGAAACTGGAGACTTATACCAAGATTTCACTTAAATAATCAACTCCAAGTTGTGTGTGAATTAATGAGATTTCAGTGCATTAATAATAGTAATAACCCAAAGTCTAATTATATTATCTAAATCACTTAATTTTTTTCTTCTAGTATATTTACAGCATGTTTTAAGGCAATATTTAGAAATAACTTACTACACCAAACTATGTCTCTTTACTATCATATTATAATTACGTAGTATAGATATTATACCATATATATCTTTAAGTTGGAAGCAAATCTCTAGGCTTTCCTGGCGAACAGGTACAGAATCAGAAATAGCCATTACAATATTAAAGATAAACTCGGATGCATGTGAATACTGGTGTCTCAGAGCTTATGTTCCCACTAGGTACAGGGGTTTTTCTCATCAAATAAATTTTGATTCCATGGTAATCTGAAAATTCCAGATTTAGTTCAGAACACCTCACATTTGAACCATGGGCTCCTATGGAAATTACATTTCAAAGTTAGACCTAACATCAGGACAGTGGCTTGCTCCTGGGGTTCTATGATGATGTCTCCCCGCTAAGGTTCTTGGGTCTGAGGCCAACAATTAATTCCACACACACACACACACACACACACACACAAATCATTGGAAAAGCTTCCCATTGCCTTTATTTTTTTAAAAAACAGAAAAACTGTTAAAGAAAAAGCAGAAATATATTTTAATCAATAAGCTCACACATTATCTACCCAAAATTGGTAGATAATGCTTTATAAGTCTAGGGGCATTTACAACTATTTACAACTTCCCTCTTGTTCAGGAATGTACTTGAAAAGCAGGGAAACAATCTGAGAAAGATTTCCAGCCATCTGGGATATATCTTTAAATATAAGTGTACATAAATACATGTGTATGCATACATCTTTCCACAGAATACACACACACACACACACACCCCCGCACACACACTTAGGTGCATGCTCTGCCTGTCTCTGTCTCTCTCTGTCTCTGTCTCTCTCTCTATATATATATATATTTACATTTGAGAGGATTATCTAACGTATTTATGATCTATGATATACATGTGTACATGTATATTTACATATATACATATATATATCACAGATGGTCCTTTCTAAATAGATACACACCGAAGTATTGTTCATACACATGAACAGGTCTCTCCACAGGCTGACAGCATCACATTTCGGGGGCAGCTATCACAACATCAGGATCCCAGATTCCCCTTCCACTCTGATCCACATCCGAGGGTAATGCTAGTGCTCTTTATCTGACTTAGCTTCACGTTTCCACTGTGTCTCAATTCCCTCTGTTACTTAATCTGCAGTCAGTTAGACCACACTGAAGCTAAAGGTACAGGTCTATTGGGAAGTATGTCCAGGCACCAATCATGGTCATGAATTGACACAGTGTACTTTGAAAACTGTCTTAGTCCTATCCACTCTTCACTTAGCAAAGATAGAGACCTCAGTGCAAACAAGCTATCAAACTGAATGTGGGTCTCCCTTACAATATCTTAATAAATCAAACAACTGTTAAAACGTATTTTTAAAAAACTTTAACAAGAAACTTAAAACAAATGGCTAGTCCCACAAGACTGAATCTCAGACGTGTGAGCACTAACGAACCACGTGACCCTGCCTTTTCCACACAGGCCTATGTAGCATTTGTTGACCTTTAACTTGAAACCCAGAATTTTTTGTAATCCTCTGAGCAGTGGATCAAAAGCCATGCCTTAGATTAAGTAATGGCTGAATACTATTTAAAAACAGTTGGGGTTGATTCCCAAAATAGGAATTTTCCATCTGTCAAAGCAAAAGGTCCCTGTAGATTCCCGCTATTGGCAAGGAAAAAATGAGTCTATCTCAGGGTTAAAATTTCAAGTGAGCTTTCATTCTGCCCCCATTCTGATTTTTCCTAGTATGCCAGTGAAGTAGAAATTTTGAAAACTCATGTAACAACTTGTTTGTGGAGTAAGAGGAAAAAAGAAAACATATCCTCATTTGAATGCCAAGGATTAGAACAGAATCAGTTGGTTGTCATTTAATATATCTTAAATTCTATTAATGAGTAGCAACCCAGGTGAAGAATCTCAGAACTGAACTAGAAGTTACAGACTCACAGTCTTGCCCTCTTATGTAAGGCACATACATACATCTATAATATTCAACTTGGACAGATAACTACTGTTGCAAAGTTACCAATGCCCTGACATATCTGAGAGGATACAAGTAATTAAATTTTAAAAAAAGTGCAGGAAATGTTTTACTACCTTCATGTCATCAATTATGAATATCACTTTCTCAAGCTAATTTTCAAAAAAGCCTCTTTTGAACCAAATGGCTACTCCTGCCTAATACGCTCTTTTTTTCCCTCCCCTTTAACAGAAACCTCTGATATACTCTGTGATAATCATTATTTTCTTCCCTGGTGTTTTACTGAATTTTTAAATTAAAGTTTTTTCTTTGTCTTTTTTTGGTCTTAATTGAAGTTTGTATTTGGCTTCTTATGAATAATGCTAACTGCCTCTATTCTCCCTTTATCCTCTACCAACTAGGGGTAGATTTTTCTAGCTGAGACTCTCCTTGCCCTTGAGTCTCTCTCCTGGAATTTTCTTAATGACACTGCCCTTCCCAGGGTTTCCTCACAATCTTTGCAAGTTCAAGACAGGTCATGTACAAGCTTAAACTTATTAGAAAGCTCATATTTCAGAAGCCAAAGATCAAATGGAGTACCAGAACCCACTCTAGTGGATATACTAGAAAAGAATCAAAACACAAAGTAAACAGGACCCATCACAAAAATACCCTACCTGGAATGCAGATGGAGCATCTGTTTCAAAAACTTCTTGGGGAGCTCCAGGTTTCAGGATGGCGGTGAACACTAAAAGATATTCTGGACTGTTCAACCTCACTTGTGAGTTTAGCGTAGACATAGCCTTGAAGACTTTGCCTTCTTGCTCGTGTTAATTTTTTTTAAAAATAGATTCTACTGTGGTCTACCGCCCACCTTTTTTATTGATCACCTGTACTCAAATTCTATCATCTGCCCTCTGTTTGTAGGTCCCCCATCCGACTGCCCACCCCAGATCTCTTCATCCTGTGGAATCTTAACTGTCGGTTATCTCTGCAGCATCTTCTACGTGGCAGCTCAGCAGCAATTCAAATGTAACTTGACCAAGATTGTTGTCTAAAACTTAGCAGGACTTTCCCCTGTGCTGCTCAGTCTTGTCATCTGACTCTCGCCTTCTAGCATCTTTCTCTAACTCCACTCTCGTTGATTTGCCCCTTCTGGCCGCAGAGCCTCTTCTTCAATCTTCTTAAGGGTGTATTTTCATGGAAGGTTTGACAATATTCTTAAATAACTTGTCTTTCTTTTGGAACCTGCACAAAAAAGAGGTGTCCCACTTTTCTGATTCCTTAGGATCACATTAGCACCCTAGGTATACAAAGTCAGTGCAATACCACGTTTAATTGGCAGGCTGAAATGACTTTTCTATCCTTTGGTTTATTAGCTGTGTTGCTGCCCAATTACACTGAACAAGAGAAGAAGCACTTGACTCTGTAGCAGACACGAGGCAGTGTATGCCTCACACTTTTCATTTGATGTTTATCACTATAACTGAAGTTATCAAGCAACATTCTATTGCACAATGCAACTTGATTTTCCCTCAGTTTTACCGAGATATAATTGACATATAACACTGTATAAGTTTAGGGTGTATAGTGGAATGATTTAAGTATATTACAAAATGATCACCACAGTTGGTTTAGTTACCATCCATCACCACACATAGTTAACACATTTTTTTTTCCTTGTGATGAGAACTTTCAAGCTCTCTTAGCAAATATACAATATAGTGTTGTTAGCTATAGTCCCCATGCTGTACATTACATTCCGAGGACTTGTTTTTCTTATAACTGGAAGTTTGTACCTTTGAGCCACCTTCACCTATTTCCCCCACCCTGCCCAATGCAACTTTAAACAGACACTGTTTAAATCCCTTGGATACTATATTTCCCAAAAGGTAGCACCCACAGAGTCAAGGAAACCAAGGGCCCTGGCATCTCAAGATGCAGCTAGACAGGAGCAAAACAGGCAGAATATGTACAAACTTTGGACATTATGGCCTTTAATGATTCAAAATATGCCCATTCTTATTGAAATTGGGAGAGAAGTTATGACGACAATATGACATTCTAGAAAGGTTTTGAGGAACCAGATGTAACAGATTTTTTTGTGAACCTAGACAGATCAGGAGTAGGTTGGCAATCTAAAAAAAGAAGGGAAATAAGTAAATGACCAATAGGTAGAAACCTCATTCTTACATCCTGAGTAGTGAATTCACTTTGAACTTGTCATGAGAACTGAATTCAGTTTACATTCTCTATATCCTTATGGAAATCTTTAAGTGTGGTGAGGATCTTAGAAGTCATTTATTCCAATCCTCTTGCTTTATAAGCAAGGAAAAAGAAACACACTGGGCAACCCCCTCACTAGAAGCACAAAGCCAGGTGGGAGAAGCAGTGAGCTCAGCAGTGAGCTCAGAATTCAGGGAACCTGCCTCCTCTGCAAGACCTGGCCATGTTCTGCTAACCACCTCCTTTTCCTCTCTCAGTTACGACATTTCTGCTCTTTCCATTTCAGATTTGAACCATCAAGCCCTTGTCTTTGAATCTTTAGGGTATTTTTTTCAGTCTTGTTTGTTTTGTTTTTTTAGATCTGGCAATTTTCCTGACTCAGGAGACAGGTGGCTGGGCAAACACAGATACCTGGTGTGGCTCGGGAAGAGCAATGGGATGCCGTTTAGTTTATCTTAGGTCTTGCTTATATTGAGGCTCTACAGGTTAGGGGTGCTGTTGTTGTTGTTGTTGTTATTGTTTTATTTCTTGGTTCCTGGACTCCTGAAACCATTTTCTACCATCTGCATGTATCCCTGCTGTCCCCATCCCGGGATTTCCCTTGCTCAGGATACAGTTTGAGAAGATGGTCTTCTCATCACTTTCATTATGTTACACATGATATTCTGTGTTGATCTAATCATCTTGGTTTCTTGATCCCAACCTGGAAACTTCTCTTCTGTGCATAACTGACCCTCCTTATTTTTCTCACCAAGGCTCCCTTCCCTTCTCCTTCAACATTATTATTGAGCCCAGGAGAGTCACATAGAAGGTTAATTTCCTCCCTTCCTCCTCCAGATGGGATGCTGAGCTTCCAGCTGTATCTCCATCACCTAATAGTTTTAATTTCATTCAGTCACTTGAATTCTTCATCATAATGTTTCTCCTTTTGCATCAAATTGACTTTCTCATTTTTAGTTTCAAGGCTTAGCCTTTATTCTTCGCTTGTGAATCATCTGTTATTTAATTCAAAGTCAGACTCCTTCCCAAAGCCTCTCTTCCTTTTCCTTCCCATTGTTAACTTTCTGCAGTTATATTTGGATCAAGTTTCTGTCTTGCTGATGATGATGACCATTTGGGTAGAGGTTTATCTTTCACTTGCTTGCTTCATCATCTCCTGCATATTTTATGTAAGATAAACATGTTCTCAGCTTCCGTAGACAGAGACATAGCTTCTAAGCCATCCCTGTAGTAACAGGCATGGGGGGCATATAGGTATGCAGGGGGCTAGGACATGACCTCAGCTCAGATGCAGCCGTGTGTGTACAGGGCTGGGTGAGATGCGGCTACACGGGCAGCTTCCTGGTCTACCTTCTCACTGCCCCGTCCTGGTGTGCAGCCCAGCTCCTGGGCACTGTGTCCCAGCTGCAGAAGGCCCTCAGTTAACACGTGCTGCTGCTCTCCATGGCAGAATGCTAGTGTGAGGTCCCTCACACCACCTCCACACCCAGAGCGTAACTGACCGCTTCCTCCTCTGAGCCACCATGGAAACACGTGTGTAATTTACTAGCATGCTCCTCATACTTGGAACCGCATCTGTTTCCCCATCCAGGTCCAAGCTCCTTCAGCGTCTGATTCCTATTTGGATCCTCATGGTTGCGATTCACAAGTGCTTAACAAATACGACTTCTACTTCCCTGAAACAACTCCTTGACTCGCAACACTGGGCCTCAATGCACAATTTTCATTTTGTAATACTGACTTTATGAGTAAAGACACAGCGTGACAAATTATTAGAGAAATCAGAACCATCCAGGGCTTACATGTTCACAGGTGAAATGTACTTTAGAAGATTTGTGCTACATACCTAGTATGATTAGAGAATATTTGAAGCATTTTGCAAGTATGGCAGTTGGCTTGGGAAGGGGAGGTAAGAAAGTCTATAAACTAAAGCAGTAATTCCTTTTTCTACCAATGATAGGTGGGCCAACCAACTCCAGGATATGGATCAGCTCTGAGAGAACCACACCTGCATCTGGAGTCCTGTGTGATCAGTTACACCTGCATCACGACTGCAGCCCTTCAACAGCTTCACTGAGACTGAACGCTTAGAGAAAGCCAGACTAGAGGAATGGCAACAAGAAGCTTACACGAGATGGTAAGAAAAGAAAAAGCCAGGAACTAGGCTGTTTGGCCACGGGGAAAATCCAAAATAAATGTCAACATCTGGACTTTGTTTCGACTGTGGGCAACTAGCACTTCTTTAAGAAAAGTGAGTTTTCACCCTCACTGCTCGCCCCAGCTCACCCTCCCCCCATCACCAAATTGGCACTTTGCTTCCTCCATCACTGTCTCCTATTTACCCTTCCAGGAGTTTGACCTGCCCAGTTGTACTCTTTAGATGCTGGAGGCTGCCTTTTTATCTGCAGTTCAGCATTTGATCTTCTAGGTGTGATGTGAATGCTTGTTGAATTAATGAAGGTTGAGTAGGTGTCATAATAACAGCAGACACTTAGCACTTCCTAACTTGCCAGATTTGTAAATATTAACTCATTGAATCCTTCTTAATACAGACACTGCTCTTTCTTCCATCTTATGGATGAAAAGAGTGAAGCACAGACAGGTTAAAGAACCAGCTCTCGGTCACATAACCCAAGCAATCTGGTTCTGGAGTGTATGTTCCTATGTTGCTTCTCTGTTTTACGTATTTTAAGTAAAAATAATAATTCTTTAAAACAAAATGATCCCCCCACCCAAAAAAAGAAATGTGCCACTGTGAATGATGAATAAAACTACTTAAATACTAAAAGTAATAGGGCTTTATAGAATTTTTATGACAATACATGAAAGAAATATATTGGTGACAGCCTTGAAATAGCCCAATTGTGTACTCTACTCCTTGGAAAAACCTATAGGTTTGCTGTTTGTGCTTTTTTAAGTTAGATTTTATGTTTTATTTTTAGGGTCAAGACTCTAAATTTTGAAATGCTATTTAAAATGTTTAAATACTTAAATTATTTGCATTATCATCATTGATTTGCATACTTCAATGGCATTTACAAAAATATAGTTATAAATATAGCTTTGAAATATTTAGGATACTTAAATTAATAGCATGAGATATCAGTTTACACCTAATGTCAATTTTTTTTGGAGGATCATATAAGCATATTCATTTCTTTTGTCTAATTATAGCAACTTTAAGTGCATTCATTATTTTCCTAGAGAAGTTATTTTTCCTAAGCATAAAGAAATAAACTATCTCTTGATCATTATATCTAAAATGTAATTGAAAAAAATTTTTCCATATTTCAAAAAAGTTTTAAATAAAGTTATGACAAACTTCTCTGACCAAGATTAAGAAATACATATTATATTATAACTCAGTACCAACATAAGTGTACACATATTTATATGTGTATAAAAAATTTGTTTTACAAAATATTTAACCTTACAATACATGACACACTTTGATATTTCTAGTTTATTTCACTTAATTTTTTTTTGATAGTTGGTTTTGAATCACTAAATCGATTTTCTCATCCATTAATGGGTCATTAATAGTTCATGATCTGCAGTTTTTTAAGACTAAAGAAGTGGATTCTGGAGTTCACAACTTCTCCCTTCGATCCTGGTAACAGCAGGTTACTTAGAGAAGCTTACTTTTCATAGGAAAAGGTATTTTAAGGTATTTTTATGGGCCTTAGAATACCTTCTCCTTATGACCGTCACCTCAGGAAGCCAGGAAAGGCAGCAAGTCAGTGTGGGGTGCACTTAGCCCATTTTCTAGCAACAGTGGCCTCCTGATTAATTATTTTGCAAATTACTCATTAAAACTTGGCTTTGCAAAGTTAGCCCTTGGTCCAGTTATTGCTGCCAGATTTCCTGTTTACACTGAGCTCTGTGTATTAGCTTATTGTCCCCACTGGGAAGTGCTTTAGACAAGGAAAAAGAGTGAATCAAAGCAAGAAGCCAGACTCCCAGCATCATTTCATGGTGCACCCTGGCAAAGAATGAGTAAACACTAAATAAATGTAGGTGAGTCTTGGAGCCCGCTGCAGACATGAGCTGACCAAGATAATTCTATAGCAAATGGTCCAAAAGGTTTGATACAATGTGATGATGCACTGCTTTCTCCTGGCAGTCACTGACAGCACAGCCCAGCAGTAACTTCAAATATCTCTTAGAGAGGTTTCACAGTTAACATTTTCTATATTCCTAAACTAAGAGGCATGGTAAAGCATTCTGCCCCAAATCATGTGGCTATAGATACCTGCTTCAATTAAACTGGCTACTGCAGGCACACTTACTTTCTTAATTTTAGAGTTAAGAAAAGTTACAATAAAAAAAGCCAACTCTTAGTTTTGACATTTTCCTATTGTTTTTCTGTTTTCTATCTCATTTATTTCTGCTCTAATATTTATTTCCTTCCTTCTGCTAAATTTGGGCTTAGTTTGTTCTTTTTCTAGCTCCTTGAGGTGTAAAGTTATATTATTTGAGATCTTTCTCCTTTTTTTAATGTAAACATTTATTGCAGTGTACTTCTCTCTTCTATTTTTGCTGCATCCCATAAGTTTTGGTAATTTTTGTTTTCATTTTCATTTGTCTTGAGGTAACATCTGTTTTTAAAAAAATTAATTAATATATTAATTTTTGGCTGTGTTGGGTCTTCATTGCTGTGCATTGGCTTTCTCTAGTTGCAGCGAGCAGGCTTCTCATTGCAGTGGCTTCTCTTGTTGTGGAGCACGGGCCCTAGAGCACACAGGCTTCAGTAGTTGGGGCACGTGGGCTCAGTAGTTGTGGCTTGCGGGCTCTAGAGTGCAGGCTCAGTAGTTGTGGTGCACAGGCTTAGTTGCTCCACGGCATGTGGGATCTTCCTGGACCAGGGCTCTAACCCGTGTACCTTGCATTGGCAGATGGATTCTTAACCACTGCGCCACCAGGGAAGTCCTTGAGGTATCTTCTAATGTCCTTTTTGATTTCTTGTTTGACCTAATGGTTGTTCAAGAGCATGCTGTTTAATTTCCACATACCTGTGAATTTTCCAGTTAGTTTTTTCAAAGATAAGCAAAACAGACAAACACCTAGACTAAGATAAAAAGAAGACTCAAATAAAATCAGAAATGAAAGAGGAGTCATTACAACTGACACTACAGAAATAAAAAGGATCGTAAGAGACCACTATGAACAATTATACACCAACAAACTGGATAACCTAGAAGAAATGGATAAATTCCTAGAAACATACAGCCTACCAAGACTAAATCATGAAGAAATAGAAAGTCTGAACAGACCTATAATTAGTATAGGAATTGAATCAGTAATCAAAATCTCCCAAAAAAGAAAACCAGAAAAACACATGGCTTCATGGTGAATCACACCAAACAATTAAAGAAGAATTAGTGCCAATCCTTCTCAAACTCTTTCAAAAAATGGAAGAGGGGGCTTCCCTGGTGGCGCAGTGGTTGAGAATCTGCCTGTCAATGCAGGGCACACGGGTTCGAGCCCTGGTCTGGGAAGATCCCGCATGCCACGGAGCAACTAGGCCCGTGAGCCACAATTACTGAGCCTGCACGTCTGGAGCCTGTGCTCCGCAACGAGAGGCCGCAATAGTGAGAGGCCCGCGCCCCGCGATGAAGAGTGGCCCCAGCTTGCCGCAACTGGAGAAAGCCCTCGCACAGAAACGAAGACCCAACACAGCCATAAATAAACAAACAAACAAATAAATAAATAAAAAGAAGAGTTAGTTGACATTTGGAAAAAAAAAAAAAAATGGAAGAGGAGTGAACACTTCCAAACATTTCATGAGGCCAGCATTAACCTGATACCAAAACCAGATAAAGACACCACAAGAAAAGAAAACTATAGCCAATATCTCTGATGAATATAGATGCAAAGTTCCTCATCAAAATACTAGCAAACTGAAGGCAACAGCACGTTGGAAGGATTGTACACCACAACCAAGTGAGATTTATCCTTAGGATGGAAGGATGTTTCAGTATATGAAAATCAATTAATGTGATATACCATATTACCAGAATAAAGAATAAAAATCATAGATCATCTCAATAAATACAGAAAAAGCCTCTGACAAAATCTAACAGCTTTTCATGATAAAAATTCTAAACAAACTAGAAATAGAAGGAAAGTACTTCAACATAATAAAGACTAATTATGAAAAGCCCACAGGAAACATTATACTTAATGGTGAAAAACTGAAAGCTTTTCCCCTAAGATCAAACCAAAAATCTTCTTCACAGCAAAGGAAACAATCAACAGAATAAAAAGGCAACTTATGGAATGGGAGAAAATATTTGCAAACCATACATCTGACAAGGAGTTAATCTTCAAAATATATTAGGAACTCCTACGACTCTTTAAAAATGGGCTAAAGACTTAAACAGACATTTTTCCAAAGAAGAAATACTGATGGCCCAGAGATATATGAAAAATGTTCAATGTCACTAATCATCAGGGAAATGCAGATCAAAACCACAATGAGACATCACTTCACGCCTGTCAGGATGGTTATTATATTAAAAACAAAACAAAACAAGAGACAACAAGTGTTGGCAAGAATGTGGAGAAATTGGAACCCTTGCATTCTGTTGGTAGGAATGCAAAATGGTACAACTGCTATGGAGAACAGTATGGAGCTTTCTCAGAAAATTAAACATAAAACTACCATATGATCTGGCAATCCCATTTCTGGGTATTTATCCAAAATAACTGAAATCAGAATCTTGAAGAGATATTAGCATTCCCTTGTTCATTGCATCACTACTCACAATAGCCAAATGTGGAAACAACCTAAGTGTCCCTTGACAGATGAATGAATAAAGAAAATGCGGTAGATACAGACAATGGAATACTATTAACCTTTAAAAAAAGAAAGGAATTCCGTAATATGTGACAACATGGTTGAACCTTGTTGAATCATGCTAAATGAAATAAGCCAATCACAGAAGAATAAATAATGCATGATTCCACATACATGAGATATCTAAAATAGTCAAATTCCTAGAATCAAAGAGTGGAATGGTGGTTGCCAGGAGCTGGAGGTGGAAGAAATGGGAAGTTACTAGTCAACTGACATAAAGGTTCAGTTAAGAAAGATAAATAAGTTCTAGAGATCTTCTGTACAACCCTGTACCTATAGTTAACAATACTGGGCTGTACACTTAAATTTTCATTAAAAGGGTAGCTCTCAGGTTAAGTGCTCTACCCATAGTTAAAAAAAAAAAAAAATAGAGCTTCAATCAGCAAAAGTTTTTCTGGGCAGGATGACATGCAAATGAGCTAGTCTCTCTCTCTCCCTTCCCCATAACACCCCTAGGAGACTACAGACCAAACTTTTTGCTTATCATGTAGTTTTTTGTCAAGAGGTCACCCATTATATATAGGTGACTCATCTTCACCTCGGATGAAGTACAGCTTCTCCACTGATGCCAAACAGCCTTTTCTAAATTGCCACAGGGTCAAGTATATGATCCGGGTGCTCAGGGATGTCAACCCATACGCTGCAGCCCTTAAAACCATGAGTCATTACTAAAAGGTACCAAGCTCTGGACCTACGTCATATCAAACCCACCAGGGAAGCTTGGCCTTCCTTATGTCTAACAAATCAACCCTACTTAAGTCTATTTCCTCTTGATTGGTTCTCTAAGAAAACAACTTTTTGAACTTCACACAACTGAGTACTCAATTTTCCATAGTTTAGTTGGTTCCTTGTTTCTCTTATGTTCATCTCCTCTATTCCGTGGTGTTGCAGTTTTCTTGTATCATCTCCACCTCCCTCAAGCAACGAGCAGCACCCACCTTACATCTCTGGTCTAATCGTATGATTTCCGGGCCTACCTGGTGGGTGCTAGTGGGGAGGTGAGTGGAGTCTAGGATGGGAGCAGGTTCTTAGAGTGGGGCCCTTGAGATCCAGGGAAACCGACACTTCCAGAATTACCTATCAGCATAAATATTGTCTTTGATCCATTGTAAAATCTGAGAAAGCGGTTGTCTGCAACACTGTAATATCAAATTCATACACCAGGCCACAGTATGCTTGTGGGAACGTGCCTAATAAAGATTATTTAGAAGGGGTTATAAGGCTATGGGCCTTTAAAATTATTTCTAGTAAACGGTATATTATTTTGCACCAGTTAATTTCTAAATACCTTACAACATGATGTAGGTCTAAACAGAAAACTAACTTTACAGCACTCTAAAGCCCTGTAATCCTCATGTTGGTGTCTTGAGACACATTTTCGTGCACAGAAAATCACACCGGGCACCTTCCTTCCAGACATTTAGGATAGAGGTATTTACTGGTCATATGGGTTCGGAATGCAACACACTTCTGTGGGCTGAAAAGTTACAATATAAATACTACAGGGAAGCCTTTCCTGCACCTTATGTTTCAAAACATGGTTAATTAGTATTATATAAAAATAGAGTATACCCCAAATGGTAAATCTGGTGAATCACTTAACTTTTATATTTTCTGACACTAATATGTAAATAAAATTTCTTCCTTGACCAAGAAGACAATAAACCAAACAAATATAGTACATGTGGGAGTGGAGAAAATAAATCTGACATTTTTCCTAGTGCCTCGATCTGACTATTTATTATATTTCTAATTATAGAGCATGGACAGGGCTGTTTTAGGCTGGAATGCAAAATTAGTGAGAAGAGATCATTTCCTGGGTAGAGTCAGAGCATTTCCTGAAGTATCATTAATCTGTCTTTTTTTTTCTCTCTCTCTCAAGACATACAACGCAATGTCTTTTAGTTTAATGATACTAGTTTCCAGGTAATCAAATTAGAAATGCAGAAACATGGACCGATGTTGATAAGCCAGTATGGTCTAGCTGATTACATCTTCCTTAGGTGATTTTCAGAATCACTCGGATGCTACTTAAACATACATACACACACTCCAAAATCGTTCTCTGAGATTCATCTCCCCCTCGCTGCCGATCTCATTAAGGCATTCTCATCAAAAGTCATATGCGATGAAATTATCATCCCCCATCAGTAGAGCAGATAAAGCGAACTCAGGTGCCTAAGTGCCTTTCCCTGATCAATAATGATGATGCTGGGGCAGTCACATAACTCATGTTCTTGCTCTGACCTACTGAGTTTTCACTTCATCTAAGTAGCTTACCTAGATTACGCAGGCTCCCACCTGGACCAGCTAAATGGCATTATGATGAGGCTCTAATTTTCAAACCTAAGATGTAAAGGGACGGTTTAGAACTATCCTGTGAAGTTCATTAGTGGAGAAAACGAAATATTTCTTCTGGTCCAGGATGGTTTGGGGACCTAAACTATCTGGTTTACATCTGCACAGTAATCAGTTTTGTTGATCAACTGCCATATCTCCAGGTGACTAGCATTTGTGAAGAAAAAAAACTAAACAACTCTAGTCAGGAACTGAAAAGGGAAAAAAAAAAATTAAATGCTGCTCTAGGACAAAAGGAGAAGCTGCTGTGGTAACCAGGTTTTTCTATCTAACTGAAATATGTTTCCATCTAATTACACAGCATCTAATTATGCTATTTACATCCCCTGCCAGAACAACTATACATAAGTTTAAAGCAAGCAAACTGTAGATTTGTACATCTACGGTCTAAAGGTGTCCACTTGCAATGCTGAAAAAAGCATCGTGAAATAAATATATATTGGAAGAGGTATATGAAATATGGAGATACTGTCTCCATCCCATGAAAGAATTAATTGAAAATAAATTAAAATTACTCTTTTTGATTGTTAAGCATGTACTAGAAAAGATTCTTTTTGTAGGGATATATATACAGAAACCAATTCATCAAGCCATTTAGTGTGTGGCCAATAACTTAAATATGGGAGAGCACAACTCTAAATATATTTAAATCTCTCTGTACTTACTAAAAAGTTACACTGACACGCATAGTGATGTGAGCTCTTCAAAACTCCCATTTTATTTTCCCTTAGGTCCTTACTATTTGCATTATTTTATCATTCATGTTATTTACACTACAACATGTACAACATAAATTAAGCCAAAACTTTCAGTCAAGGTACAGTTGGTAGACTGACTTTAGATGAAGCTGGATAAGGGGCTTTACACTTGCAGTTTCTAAAGAGCTCAAAAGTTTTAAATTGCAAGATATATTTTATAATTTTACCAATGTTATAATAATGAACTAGAAGCTATTCTTTAACCCAAATCCATTTTAAGAATAATTAAAACCAATAAGCATCATTCCCCTGAACTAAATATTGTCAATCCTGGGACTTCCCTGGTGGTGCAGTGGTTGAGAATCTGCCTGCCAATGCAGGGGACACGGGTTTGAGCCCTGGTCCGGGAAGATCCCACATGCCGCAGAGCAACTAAGCCCATGCACCACAACTACTGAGCCTGCGCTCTAGAGCACACGAGCCACAACTACTGAGCCCTCGAGCCACAACTACTGAGCCTGCGTGCTGCAACTACCGAAGCCTGCGCGCCTAAAGCCCATGCTCCGCAACAAGAGAAGCCACTGCAATAAGAAGCCCGCGCACCACAACGAAGAGTAGACCCTGCTCGCTGCAGCTAGAGAAAGCCCACGCGCAGCAACAAAGACCGAATGCAGCCAAAAAATAAATTTAATTAATTAATTAAAAAAATAAAACAAAATAAATGTTGTCAATCCTAACTCTCTTACTATTTAAAAAAGACTAGAACTTTTAAAGTGCTCTTTGTAGCATAAGAAAGGTGTGGAGCCATCCAGGTAACTGTAGGAAACAGGTGTACATTAAATACTCCAACAGGTATGGAAAGTAACCATAATGATCTGTGGAGGGAAAAGGTCCACAAAAATCAGAGTGAATAAGTAAGAAAGCACAGACATCTGGGGTAGCTGAGCTTAATGGACAAATGATCCCACATTTATAGTTTTACAGGCCCAGGAGGTACATATGTTCCCAAGTTCACACAGAAGGCCCAAGATATCCAGAAAAGGGAAAGTTAACTTCAGCACTGTTTCAGAAGACAGAGTATCTTCCTTTTAGAAAGATTTCCAAAAAAGTGAGCTTAAGTTATCTGAAAAACTAACATATTTGGAACACATTACTCTGTAACGGCAGATGAACGAGGTTTTGTTGTGCTTGTGAAATCGTTTTTTTGGGGTTTTTTTTTGTTTTAGTTTTGCCTGTTCTTTTTAAATTTATTTTTGAATTTTATTTTACTTATTTTTTTATACAGCAGGTTCTTATTAGTTATCTGTTTCATACATATTAGTGTATATACGTCAATCCCAATCTCCCTGTTGTGCTTGTGAAATCTGAAGTGGCCGACTTTGCATAAGCCCTCCAAACAGCACACTAAGCTCTGCCCTATCTGTAAACAGAGGGATAGACTGGGCATTTAGGCAGTAATGGTTTAGGATCAACTATGGCATAATCAGATTAACTTCAGGCAGTCATCACTTTCTTCTGCTTTGGTTGGTTAATCCTCAAGGTCTCCTTTCAGTCAAGCATATCCTCTTATTTAATGGGTGTTCAAGTAAAATAGAGACCACCTTGCCAAGTTTTGCAAATAAGTAAACCCATGCACAAAAGTCCAGAAACTTCACTTAAGTTCACAGATAAAACTCATAAGCAGACCCGATAATTCAAAAGATTAGCAGGAGAGGTACTTCCCTGATGGCACAGTGGTTAAGAATCTGCCTGCCAATGCAGGGGACACAGGTTCGATCCCTGGTCCAGGAAGATCCCACATGCCACATGCCCATGTGCCACAAACACTGAGCCTGCACTCTAGAGCCCACGAGCCACAACTACTGAGCCTGTGTGCCACAACTACTGAAGCCCGTGCACCTAGAGGCCATGCTCTGCTACAAGAGAAGCCACCGCAATGAGAAACCCTTGCACCGCCACGAAGAGTAGCGCCTGCTCGCCACAACTAGAGAAAGCCCGCACGCAGCAACGAAGACCCAAAGCAGTCAAAAATAAAATAAAATTAAATCTTAAAAAAAAAAAAAAAGATTAGCAGGAGGGAATTTAGCCAATCAGATAGTACAAAATAAAAGTTACTTAGACTCTCCCCTTTAAAATAAGGTTGAGCCTTGTCTACAATACTGATAATAATGTTGATATGAAGACATTAACAGAAAACTTTTTTTTTTTTTTTGGCTGCATTGGGTCTTCATTGCTGTGCACGGGCTTTCTCTAGTTGCGGTGAGCGGGGGCTACTCTTCGTTGCAGTGCGCAGGCTTCTCATTGCGGTGGCTTCTCTTGTTGCGGAGCACGGGCTCTAGGCGCGCGGGCTTCAGTAGTTGCGGTGCACAGGCTCAGTAGTTGTGGCTCGCAGGCTTAGTTGCTCTGTGGCACCTGGGATCTTCCCAGACCAGGGATCGAACCCATGTCCCCTGCATTGGCAGGAGGATTCTTAACCACTGTGCCACCAGGGAAGCCCCCATATACTTTTAAATTACTGTTAGTAGGTTGTGTTTTAGAATTTAGAATTCTGCAGGTGTATTTGGACTTTCAGCCGTTTGGGGCTATAGCCAAAGTTGTGGGAATTTATGCCCACTTGAGCCAAAATAATAAAGGTTCGTTCACAGAGCCAAATTGGCAGCCACTTTGCCCAGTTCTGCTACACAGTCCAGCATCTTCCCACAGCCCTCAGACCGTGTTGGGAGTGGACAGTATCACCTCCCACACACACACTCTTAAGCCTCCCTCTGTTCTGAGCAGACTCTCTCTGGTTCTGTGATTTCTTGGACTCACTGGGTGCTCAGGAAGGGGAGGGTTTGGGTTTAAAAGGCCCCATAACCCCAGTAGCTGAACTTGGAGCTTTAGAACACCTCAAACTTTGAACTTGGAGGTTTAGAACACCTCAAACTTCTTCCCTTTTAGGACAACTTGAATAAAACTTAGAGTCAGCAAAGGAGAGGCTATTTTAAACTGCAGGGGAAAATTAGAACCATGGTTCTTAAACACTTTTCAGCCATGGGTTCCTCTAAGATCTAAGAACTTGATCAAAGCTATAGACTCCAAAATAATAATAATAATAATAATAATAATAATAATAATAATAATAATAATAATAATAAAAGGAAAGAAAGGAAAGAATACCTACATAATTCACGATTTGTGTGAAACACAAATTTCAAGGGAGAAGTAATCAACGTCCTGAATCTCATCCAGGATGCAAATGAAATCAATCCTGCCATGGCCATCTCCCCAGGTCCCTTGACAGCTTTGAATCGTGTTCCTTGTTTTCTAGTCTGGGGTCAGCTGGCTTGGCACCTCGCTGGTCGGTGAGCCCGGGGCGCTGTGTCGGGTGGGATAGGAGGGGAGAGGTGCGGAGGGGGGCACAGATCTGGGCCCGTCTCCCCGCCTCCTAATTGGCATTCCTCACACTCAGTTCTGGCTGAAAGCTTAGGAGGCTGTGCCAGCTCTGACTGGTCTTCTACTAAATAGGGGTAATTCACATAGAATGTCTTTTCAACACTTCCAGGATTCCTTTCTGGGGCTAAGGACATGATCCAACAAGAAATCGAGTCCAACAGTTTCAGCAAAAATACAATTAAAAGCACATACTAGAATGTGTTTGTGTCCAATGGCCATTTCTGATAGATACCTTAACTGTTTAACAAACATTGAGGAGAAACTGAAAACATCCAAAAGCCACTCATCCCGTTTCCACTGGCCTGTAAGTGCTGGCAAACGTCAGTGTCTGGGAAGGCTTTTAATGTTATTGACAGCTTATTGAAATAGGCTGGAGTGGTCCCACAGGGCCTGAATCACTACTACGGCTGAGGAATAAGCCACTTATACAACAAGATGGGGAGAAATCTCAGAACTAAGTGCTGGGCTGTGCCTCAATCAAAATGGCCCTTCTCAGCACCTATGACGTAACCAGAAGGCTGTAACCCTTTCTTCCAGTTACAACCAACTAGCCGCGAGAGTGCCATGAAAGCCAAAGCATGGAATGGCTTCCTTTAAGAAAAAACAAAGACCAAAAACCAAAAATCTTTTAAGTAGGTAGTGCTGCTTCAGGAAACCTTAACAGTTGTGATGGTTGCAGAAAATACCGTGGTCTCAGTTTGTTCTTTCAGATACATCATACGTCCTCCCTGAGAGGACAAAAATGTCAGGGCATTGTCCAGAAGGAAAGAAGGGGGAGAAGAGACCTGGCAGTGCTGAAAGAAGGCTTGAAGTTGGGGGAGAGAGGACCAGACAGTTGAAGCAGCTGCCTGCGCTGGCCAGGGAGGAAAGGACGCCGCATGCACGGGGGCGCACTGGGTGCCCAGTGATTTCGAGGCTCCGTGTTCCTCGGTGGAGAAGGTAAAAGAACAAAAATATTTACGGCTAGAGAATGGTGACTCTGATTCTTTTATTTATTTATTTTTTTTAATTAATTTATTTTTGGCTGCCTTTTTTTTTAAATTTTTTTTTAAATTTATTTATTTATGGTTGTGTTGGGTCTTCATTTCTGTGCGAGGGCTTTCTCTAGTTGTAGCAAGCGGGGGCCACTCTTCATTGCGGTGCGCGGGCCTCTCACTATCGCGGCCTCTCTTGTTGCGGAGCACAGGCTCCAGATGCGCAGGCTCAGTAGTTGTGGCTCACGGGCCTAGTTGCTCCGCGGCATGTGGGATCTTCCCAGACCAGGGCTCGAACCCGTGTCTCCTGCATTAGCAGGCAGATTCTCAACCACTGCGCCACCAGGGAAGCCCTGATTCATTTTTTTAAAATGTGTATTTGTGTGTATTATGTCTGTATATAAATACATATATAAATACACACAGATGTGTGTGTGTGTATATATATATATATATATTTTTTTTTTGCAGGAGGGTGGAGGTAAGATGGCAGACTGAGGAAAGAGGAGATCAAGATAGTGTTAAAAAAAAAGGAATATCAATTACTTAGAACTTATTTGAAGAGCTCTGATGGGCTTTTGGAAAATCTAGGTAGCAAAAGGCAATTTATACGTTCCTGGGTAAACCGTCTGGATAAAGAACCACGAAGGCATCGTAAGTGTCTGATTCTACTGGTATGAAACATCTTGCTTAGTACTCTTCACAGTGAAGTCACGGGAGGTTTCAGAGACTGATACGCTCAAACTGCAGGATCATAAAGACAGGCTGGTTGCTTGTCTGTCTGGCAACCAAATTTTGGCTGCGCCATTGCTCATTAGGCTCTGAATCAGGGGCTAATCAGGGGAAATAGAAGGAGAAGAAACTCAAATCAGTCCATTTGTGAGCAGCTCTAGTCGAAAGATGGAGAAGGAGATTTAAACTATCATGAAGTTTGGTTCTTATCTGTGGGTTTTAATTATCTTTGGATCTTGGCTCCCAGGGGAAGCAGTAATTGAGAGCCAGCTATAGAAATGGAAATTATAAGATGGGGAGGATGTCAGCATTCTGAATGGCAGATGGTCTTGGTTTTAAGAGGCCAGTTGGCAGTGTTGTGTGTCTCCTGACGTTTATCCATCAGAAGATGCAAGGCAGAAAAAGCTCATTTGCAATTCTGTGTCAGAGCCACCAGGATGACACAGACCTCTCAGTAGATAAACAGTAGGAGGCTCATGATGACAAGAGTACCGGGCAGAGGTAGGAGTCCAGATGCAGACCTCTCCTCCCGCTTTGCAAGTGAAACCCAGCTTGGGGACTTAAAAACTCCACAAGGCAGAGAGTGTGTTTTGTATAGAGATGGACAAAGTCCTCAGCCTTGGGGCTAAGTGGAGGCTTCTCTAGTGTCTCGAAACACAAGGACCAAGGTCTGATGACTTTTTGTCTAAAAATCTATGTAATGGTTTACTGCCATGGAGAGATATTTGGGATAAATTGTGCTATGTGAAAAAGCAGCTTATAAAACAGTATATTAAATGATTCTATCTTGTATACAATACATCTATACATGAAAAAAAGAAAGCTGGGAGGAAACATGCAAAAATGCAAACTGATTATATTTTGGAGGTGGGATTATGGACGGTTTTTATTTTCTTCTATTTGCTTAATTAAATCTTTAAAGTCTTCAACGTTGAACATATATTACTTGCCTAATAAAACATATTTTAACACACATTAATATTAAAATGTATTTAATGTATTTTAAACACGTTAAAATGTATTAAAAATGTATTAATGAGGTATCACGTACCCATGGTATTGAACCCGTGAGAATAAAAAAGTAGTTTCACAACTGATTTCTAAAACCTTCTAAGTGGATGCCCCAGGATCTCCTTAAGGAAAGGTCTGGAGGAATACAATGTAGGTTTCACTGGCTACAATATATTTACAAGAATGTTTAAGGTTGCTAACTACTTAGGACCTTATGGAACTCGTAATTAAATGTACTCTTTCTATATAGTTATGGCTTCAAGAGGACACTAGAGGTGCTAGTGGCAACCAAATTTTGGCTACCCCATTGCTCATGTCTAGGACACTCTCTTCTCCCCCAGGACCGATCTGTTCTTCCTTACACAGAGTGACTGGATGTGTGGGAAGCAGCAGAAGTTTTCTTCTCACTTGAGAAGATAACTGATCCAGGGCTCAAAGGATAGCAAATGAAGATGATAATTCCCCAGTTTTGGGCACCAGAGTGTTGAGCGAAAACTTTCCTCCTGTTTTACTTTTGGTGGATTTAATTCTACTGTTTTGCTGAGGGGGTGGAGGTCCCCACAAGGAATAGTGCCGCTCTGCCCCCTCCCTTTTAAAGTGCTTCCTCTTCCACTTCTGTTTCCCACTCATCCAGTCACTCTGTGCAAGGAAGACAAGATCGGTCCCGGTGGAGAAGAGAGGCTTCTAGACTGGACTTAACCGAGGTCAGTAAAGAGGCTCCTGTAGATGTGCAATGGTGAATGGCTAGGATAGAGTGGTTGCCATGGCAATGGGCGTGACTGGGCTAAATCTGAGAGACGAAAAAAAAATACCTGGGACTTTGCTGAGACTGTTATTCGGCCATTTTCCACAGCAACAAAGATGGCAGTAACAACAGGCAACCACTTGGATCGGGCCATTAGGGCGCCTGATACTTTATACATACAGACTCTCTTGCACACCCACAACAAACCTGCCCAGTACAAATGAACGGCCCCATCTTACAGAGGAGGAAGCTAAACCCGAGGGGTGTTCAGCACACCCCATGGGAGCATAATGTCAGTGCTTAAATGCGTAATTCTGGGGTCAGACACTCTGGGTTCTTCTCTCAGCTTCTTCACTTGCTATCAGGGTGACACAGGGCAAAATACCTAACCTCTCTGTTGTTCAGTTTCCTCATCTGTAAAATAGAGATAGTAACGGGGTCGACTGCCCGGGGGCTGTATGGGGATCAAATGGCATAAGGAGAGGACGGAGAGCCTTTAGCTCGGTACCAGCCACGCAGCCACCTTCAACTGGCACTGATGCACTTCTCATTCCATGACGAGGGGATGGCAAGCCCAGGTCAGTCTGAGTCAAAGCTCTTTCCATCCCCCAAACACACCCGATATAACGTAGCCACAGCTCAAGGGGCCGCCCAACCTCTATTTTGATCCTTTCGATGGTCCAGAAGGTCATTCTCCAGCCACATGCAATACTCACAGAGACAGAGTTTCCACCTCCACTTCCCAGAGAAATAAGGAAAACAACGCTGAAGTGAACATTTTATGAGGCTCGAGACCAGGTTTCAAAACCTGAACTACTGTTTCAGATAAGTGTGTTTTTAAGAGATGCAACTAAGATAGAGACACTGTCTAATGTGCTACTAGTATCTCCAAGTGTCCAAACTGTAGTCTTTTGTCAAATTTGTTTCTATCATCTGGAAAAACAAGAGAAGAAAATTCTGATATGTAATTCTGTCTCAAGTGGTTTCTGAATAAAGCCCTTATGCTTTATCTTCTCCAGTGGTGTTTCAAGGATGGTTACTGTTATTTTTGTTTTATTAGTGCAACAAGTGAACAAGCAGTCAGTGGCTATAGAATTCCAACTTCCCAAATTACTTTTGATCTTCGTCAAAGCACAGACTACACCTTTAAATGGTGGTAATCAATGTGTGTGTTTCATGCTCTGGGCCTATCATGTGATGATCTAACATTTGTACCTCAATGTCCAAAATGTCTGCTCCTCTCCCTAAGTCCCTGGAATATGAGATCATGCCACACATCCCATATTCATATCAACCCCTTATGTATTTTAGATAAGTTTTCATTAGCTATGTTCTTTCTCATTCTGCCATTCTGCCTTTTAGAATTGTCTTATTATATTCCATTATTGAAATGATGATCAGTTTTCTGTATTCCAATGCATCTTCTTTTGTAAGATGACAAGACTATTCAGAAAAATCTTCACTGACTTCAGACTTAGGCTAAAAACATTACTTTGATTTCTTTCCCTCCCTCCCTCCGTCCCTTCCCCTCTTTTTCTTTTTTGTTAAGACTTTATTTTTTAGAGCAATTTTAGGTTCACAGCAAAATTGAGGGGAAGGTACAGAAATGTCCCATATACCCCCAGCCCCACACATGCACAGCCTCCATCATTACCAACATCTTCCACCAGGTGGTACATTTGTTACAACTGATGGACCTACATTGACACATCATCATCACCCAAAGTCCATTGTTTATATTACAGTTCCCTCACAGTGTTGTACATTCTGTGGGTTCGGACAAATTTATAATGACATGTATCCATCATTACGGTATTTCTTTTTTTTTTCCAACATGTACCACTATGGCTTATAGGAAATTTATCGCAATATTTGGTTATGACCAAAATATAAGTTATTCTTTTTCTTACTGTTTTCTCTTCCAACTGTTATTCTATTGTTCTAGCAAGCTTGATTAAGTAATTGATCCTTTCTTCAAAAGCTGTATTGCTGAGCTTCCGTGGTGGCGCAGTGGTTGAGAATCCGCCTGCCAATGCAGGGGACACAGGTTCGAGCCCTGGTCTGGGAAGATCCCACATGCCGCGGAGCAACTGGGCCCGTGAGCCACAACTACTGAGCCTGAGCGGCTGGAGCCTCTGCTCCACAACAAGAGAGGCCGCGATAGTGAGAGGCCCGCGCACCGCGATGAAGAGTGGCCCCCACTCGCCGCAACTGGAGAAAGCCCTCACACAGAAACGAAGACCCAACACAGCCAAAAATAAAAATAATAAATAAATAAATAATTAAAAATTAAAAAAAAAAGCTGTATTGCTTATTTGTGTGTGTTAAATTAAGTTCACTAATCTAAATCAAAATCTGTAATTTCTATATTATCATTTTTAATCTGCCTAGCTTTCAATCCAACATCAGAGAATTTTAACAATGATCATTTGTAATAGATTTTTAAATTTAAGACAAGGTTATCGTCATGACTTCTATTTGTTAAAATTTCAGTTTTGATGTTCTTGATTCCTTATTCCAGATGATTTAACTATCAAATTATAAGGTATTTGGTGAGGCTTTTATTCATAAATCTTTGAGCCAAAGAAGGATGGGAATTCCTGTGTCAACCAGTCAAAGGATATTTTTAAATTCAGCAAGTAGTTATTAAGCCCCTGCCATTTGCAGGCAGTTTTCTAGGCTCCAGGGCTGAAGAGATAAGCGACGGCATGCCTCTTTCCACTCCACCCCCAAAAGAGAACAATTCAAATTCATAAAGGTTAAAGTCAAATTAGAACGCAAATACCTAGAACAGCTCCAGGAAGGCTGCCCGCTCTCCCCTCACCCTCCCATATGGGATTTCACCTATAAGTATCAACACAAAGAAAGAGCTCCAGGAAGCAAAGGACTCACTGATGAGTGAGAAATACCTGAAAGCAAGATACAGGTTTATGTAACTGTTTGTTACATTTCTTGGACAATTCAAATGTTTCTGCGTATTATCTCATTTGACTGAATACTCCATTTTTACATGGGCCTAATTCATGTAGGGAATCAGAGGTGAAAAGGCCATAAAAGCCTGGATTATAAAATGTACGTGAGGTTAAGAGATAATGCGTCACTGGTGTGGATAAATCCAAAGACCATCCTGACCAACATCAGATTTAGGTCAGCAACATAAGCCAGGCAGAAATGCTTTCACTGGCCAGTTTAGGCTACCATTGCTAGTTTAATTAAAGAGTTATGACATCAGTGTGGAAACACAAAGGGAGAGCAGCTGTGTTACAGCAAAAACATTTCTGCAATTTCCATCAACACAGATAAGCTCCTACACGAACACAAAAGAGATGTGTGCAAGGTCACAAACTAGGAGGAATTGTATGCACGCCCTCAGAGTTTTCACAGAGAAGGAATTACCCTTCTTAGATGATTAGATTGCCCTCCTGTCTATGTTTTCATTATTGTCTCTTAACGTGCATGGTCAAGATTTGAAGGAAAAGTCATAGGACTTTGAAGACGTTATAACCATTAACCAACCACATGGAGAAAAGTCCCGAGGCTGAACAGAGGAACGACTCAATTACTTTACTTCACTGGGAGTCCAGACACGCCCACCCTCAAGCACCCCTGCCATCCATCATTAAGAGTAATGCCTTGAGTCTAACCCCGGGCCCAGCCCACACGTGGCCATCCTTCATCAGTGTCCTCAAAGCAGACATTTGTTAAACAGGTGGTTTTAAACATTCTATGCCTAGACTTTTTTCCCCACACGTCCTGTTAATTGCCTTCGAGTAACCCTCTCCAGTACCATGCTTTCATGCGTATGTAAATCATCCGCTCCTCTGATCAACACTGACGTGCGGTTGAGAAGAAAAGTATGTTTCGTGCTATTTTGTGGACCTCACCTTTAGAAGCCTACCCCTGAGCACACCATTTGCAGCGCAGAATTCACTTCCCAACTCCGATTTTACTGAGAAACAACTTTTTACAAAATTGCCTGTAACTTTCATGCTTCCTGACTTTTATTGATATTCCACATCCACAGTGGATAAGGAATTACCCCAAACATTCAATTATCTGATAGATTTTAAGATCTTAAAGCTGAAGATGTATTTGCTTAAGGGTTCATTTATGTTTTTAGAGACGTCACTGTTTTTCCTCCTCTTCGCCCTGGGTGGTTCATCTTTCCTCTGGGGATCCTCTACGCAGTGTACAGCTTCTCATTTTTTTTCTTCTTCTGAAGATGAACAGTGCACACCTGACCGCGGTATCCAGCAAAGACTGACTGTGAGCGTGATCAGACCACCGGGCACCAGGACTCAGATTTAATGAATGTTTACTGGATGAGTACCAAGTGTCAGATCCTGAGCAAGGCGCTTCTGCACATGTGGCTGCACCTGGGCCTAATTCATTAACTGACTATTTTTTAAAATCCCCTTGTACTAATCATGCCTTTTATTTTCTGTATCCTGATCTTTTGACATCTTGGGGCCTTGAGAACCCTGGAGGGACTGCTCCTCCCAGGGTGAGCCAATGCCTAGAGATAATCAACTTGCCTTCCCACAAGCCTTTCCATATGCACACCAACCAAGCCGAGTCCACACTCCTAACCGCCTCGTTATTGGCTCTCACACCTCGGGCCACTGTCCACCTGCCCTTGTCTCCTCAGGGCCAGGCATCAGCCTACTGGGAACAGCCCCTCTGTGGCAGAGCCTCTGAAATTCTTCAACCGAGCTAATCCCAAACCTGCTTCCCTTGCCTTTCCCGTTCCTTCCAGTGGAACCACAATAAAGACTCTTGTCCACATTTTCCCTCCTCCCCTCCTCCCTCTGCCCCCACTGCATGATATAGCAAGGCTCCTGCTTCCAGCAGACTGTGAGTATAATAAAATTCTTCCACTATGACGGTCATTTCCATGTCTGCATGTCTCACCACACCTGATTAAAACAAATCCTGGGTCCCGCTAAAACATCCCACAGAATCACAGAATCATAGAATTGGCAGCTAAGATTATTTTGGTTTTGTTTGTTTGTTTCATTCTACCTTCTTTGCTCAGTAAAAACAAGTGTTAAGCCTTTTTTTTTTTTTTTGGTCTTTTGTCATTTGTCTGGCCCATGTTAACAATATTTAATAAAAGTAATTGTATGTAAGCTCTTTAAGTATGTAACCAAAAAGATTTAATTAATTATTATTTTTTGCTGTGTGAAAGAGCCAGCTCTGGCCTATGTGCCAAGTCCCTTCACAGCCTCCACTGCCACGCCACATTGCCACACCTGCCTGTGGGGAAGAGGGTAACCAGCCTCCGCTCACAGCGCTTACCCTCTCCCCGAACAAGCAGACTAAATCAATCTTAGGAACTCAGGGGTGACCTTGGTTTGTCAGATGTGTTTCAAAGGTCCCACATTTCCCTGGACTGGAATCTGGGTGTGTCTCTGCAGGTCCAGCTATTACGTTCATAGACCCTGGGGTGATCTGGGCAGTGCAAATTCACTTCAATCCTCAGGACAGCTCCAGAGCTTGCTGCTACATCAACTTCTCTGCCATTCCTTCTGCTGGCATCTTCATCCAGCTCCCTGGCCCTGGCCTAGACGTGCATTCTGCTTGACCAGGAGCAATAAGGAAGCAGAGGCACCGGCAGATGCAGGTCTGCCTTGCCCATCAGGGTTTTCTCTTTCCTTCCTTCCTTCCTCCCTCCCTCTCTTTCTTTGTTTCTCTCTTTCTCTTTATCTCTTTTCTTTCTCCCTTCCTTCTTTCCTTCCTTCCTCCCTCTCTCCCGCTTTCTTTCTCTCTCTTCCTTCCTTTCTTCCTTTCTTTCTTTCCTTCCTTTCTTCCTTTCTTTCTTTCCTTTCTTTCTTTCTTTCCTTCCTTCCTTTCTTCCTTCCTTCCTTTCTCTCTCTCTCTTTTCTTTCCCTTTCTTTTTTTTCTTTTGTCTTTTTCTTTGCCAAATGTCAAAATATAAAGACGGCCTCTTTGGGGGGTTAAAAGCAGACCGTAAGGCACGGCCTTTAAGTAGACATATATTTTCTTGGGGACGTACATCCAGACAAGGTCACCAGCACTGATTTTCTGTTTCAGAGGAGCCTACTGAAGGAAAAGGTATTTACCTGTCATCTGGTACGTGTTACATCTACAACAGGACAAGTACATGAAAATGAACTAAGCATAAAATTCAAGCCATTAATGATTCTGGATCATACAAAAGAACCAAGATATAAGTTGTTATAAATTCCTTCAGTGGTCAAAGATCAATAAAAGCTACACTGGGATTTCTTCTACCAGAAACCAGTTCTGCAATGGCATGAAATATTTTGTATTGGGCTTTGTAAATAGAAAAAAAGGACTTAATGCTGGCCTGTATTCTTTCTCTATGTTTGGCATTCCTGTCAATGTCTTCATTTTAAGAATATGTTTTCTAACCAGCAGGAGAGTAGTGAGCTGCCTGACGTGTCGCCATGTCTTCCAAAGGGGATATTCATTCACTCGTTCTGTGGATATTTATTGAGCAGCTTAACTATGTGTCAGGACTATCCTAAGTGGCTGGCATATGGCAGAGAACAAGGCAGAAAAAGTCCTTGCCCTCTTGGAGCTTGGAGTTTAACAAAATGCATGACTCTGTGAATGAATGAACACATGCAAGCTGGTAGGCAGGTTAGAGTTCAGAAAACTGAGTGGGCACAGATTAACATATTTCATTGATAAGGTTCGCTTTTTCCTCACACTTTAATATCTCTGAAGTCAGGATGTGTCTTAATACTGATGGTGTCTTAAAACGGCTGACAACTTGGCAGCAGTCACAGCACAATTGTCATTTCCCTGCATTTGCATAAACTTGGTCATCGCTATTCACTTTGTCATCACTGCCACTAAGTTAGGGGCATCCTTAGCACGGCACGTGTTCTGTTAAACTGCCATTTAAATGGTTTTCAAAAAGATTACACTATGATTTGGCACTTAACGATGTTACTGTGTACGCACCAAGGCAAACAAACAGAGCAGTGGGGCCTGAATGTTATATTACTGGAGGAAACATTTGTCTTTGTTTGGCGTTTCCACATTACCTTGCAAAGCAAAATCCAAATGCTTTACCAGACTGAAGAAAAACACAAAAGAGGAATCTGTGTTACAGTTTGTAAGTGAGACATCCAAACCGACTGCCTATCACACCATAAGCAATGCTACTGAAGGTACCAGCAGGAAAAAGTACCAAAAGCCATGGAAGAGATGAAGGAATCTTGAAAGCAATGAGATGCTAGTGTGACAGATTCATGCAGTGTCATGGAAGACCACTGTTAAAGTGGCATGTCATAATATAATTGGCAGTATTTTCTCTTTCTTCCTGTATAACAAAAATCATGCTATGTCTTACAGCTGACATTTTCAATCTGATGAAATACAGAAATAAAGATGGATTGCTAGTTAATGAGAAGTTTTAAAACTAGAATAGAATGCAGAGTGGAAGTTTGTTGATACTGGACACTTTTAGGTTAGTGAGGCATTTGCATGCACCCAACTTCAGGCAAACTGTACCATGTCAATAATCTGGTATCGTTTTGTATGTTTTTGGTACATTTTCCATTCTGGTGCAAGAGTGACAATGAGTAAACCTCATGTTCTACTTTCCCAACTTTAATTAGTGCTGCTCCAGTTCTTGGCCATTTAGAGATATCAGAGGGGAGGTGCCAGGGCTGTCTTCTAAACTAAAACCTCCCCACGCTGCAGGGGATGGAGTGAAATAATTAGACAGGAGAGCCCATCTGAAATCCCAAAGCATGCACACGGGACCTTGCGATGCTTAGCACTAGATTAACATGAGTAAAATGCCAACTACAGGGATATGCTTCCAGGCAGCATATGGTCACAGCTCAAAAAGGCATTTATTTCTTTTTAGCCTTAGTACTGCATCATTTTGGAACCAGAGAGAGTTGAAGACTATACAAAGGGAGAGAATACACACACATACACACCCGCCTAGGGAAGAGAAATGATAAAACAGTGGTTGTAGATTATAATAATAAATTTTTTTTAGGCACAGCTTCAAGCTTACTGTCACAACTGTGACACAAGGTTTCCATACCCTTCAGCCAAGTGACAGCTGCCTCAGTGTAAAAGGGAGTAATCAAATCAGAAATAGGTGTGTGGCCACAACCATCACCAATATAACCAGTAAAAGCATTTCTATATGGTGAATACATATCTTCAGCAGTGTTGACAACAGGCTACACCACACAAATGGCACTTTGCACTCTAGAGAAGGCCTGCTTCCTGCTCCTAAGGTCCTTAGTGAATTTCCTTTCTGGTCAGTAGAGGAGAATCCAGGGATTCCCTGGAATAACACCACCTTCCCCAGTGACCTTGTTTCAGTCTTTCGTTGTAAGTAGACAGGGCTGTGTCAGGAATTCTCTGACAGTTGGTACAGGAGGATGAGTGTGCCAGTGGGAGCGCTGCAGGGGATATGCTGCTGCCAGCTGGTGGGGGACACTTATATGTGCACACTTAAAATAGACTTGAACGGCTGAGAGGGGAGAAACTGCTCCTTAAGTGCCAGTGAGGGAAACACTTGGTTACCTGTCTTCTGGAACCAAGTTATCTGGAAGGGCAAGGAGTTTATATGTCTGGAGATTTCCATCTGATTTACATCCTGGGGATTGGGGGCGTGGGAGGGAGGACTCTACGGAGTCCCTGATGTCACCCTTGGGTGGAAGGAACACCTGCGGGGCACAGGCACACAGTGGTGGGTTCCCAGAGGGAGAAGATACTCTACAAAGGGGTCTGATCTAGGAGGCTGGGAGATGCAGTAGAGGTTGCCATATCTGGATTTCCTGCTATATCATAACATGGGCAACTCTCTCTCAAGAGGGGCTGGGAGACAGCATAAGACAGTGGAAAAGAGCATAGGCAGGGAGTCACACACATCCGGGGTCAAATCCCACCTCTATCATTTGACAAGTAATCTTGGGAAAATTGCAAAACTCTTTAAACCTTAAAACAGGGGAAGTAATAATAACTCGTCAGGGTGACTGTGAGAATTAAAAGTTATACATATAATACTTAGTACTATATCTGGCACGTAGTACATGCTCGACGTACTGTGTTACCATTGACCAAGGAGGTTTCCTTCCCTTTAATATGTAAATGTTCTCACAGAAGTGGTGGGACCTGGTGTGGGGATAAATCATATGGACCAGAGCAAGGGGTTGACGTCCTTGGCTAAGGGTGTCCCCAGGGTACAAAAGTTGGCATTATCAAGTTGTCTTATGGTATGAATATTTTTGATAAGAAATAAAGTAACTTGGGCTTCCCTGGTGGCGCGGTGGTTAAGAGTCTGCCTGCCAATGCAGGGGACACGGGTTCGAGCCCTGGTCCGGGAAGATCCCACATGCCGCGGAGCAACTAAGCCCGTGTGTCACAACTACTGAGCCTGTGGTCTAGAGCCCGCGAGCCACAACTACTGAAGCCCGCGCGCCTAGAGCCCATGCTCCGCAACAAAAGAAGCCACCGCAATGAGAAGCCCCCGCTCGCCGCAACTAGAGAAAGCCTGCACGCAGCAACGAAGACCCATCGTGGCCAAAACTAAAAATAAATAAAATAAATAAATTTATATATAAAAAAAAAAGGACCTGTGAGAATCCACACATGTGATCAGAAAGGTATCAGACTGATTAGAATTAAACAGAATTCAACATACACTTGTTGAGATCTGCTCATTTCAAGTCCACAGGACATCCACATGACTACCTCTCCTCTGAGCTGCTTTAGGACAGATGTGTTCCTACAATCGTGTGAAACTCAACACTAACTTTATTTCTCTGCATTCGAGGAAGTTTTGTAAAGCAAATCATCCACACCTAATCCATCTTTTTCTGAAGGTCGAAACTTTCTCCCATCTTCAAGTGGGTACGTGGGTTCTGTATTCTTTCTTCCCACCTCTCACCCTAAGAGCTGGGCCACAACTTCTACTCTCTTTCACGTGCTCCACCCCAGCACTCAGGGAAAACATGTAGCATTAAGAAAATATTCAAGATTTGACAGAAGAATCATCGGCACCTTGGACACATTGTTTAGGGACCTTTAATTAGAAGGTAAGGGAGACTTAACTACCTGCGGTAAAAGCCACAGTACAGGGGGCTCTGAGTGCCCTGTCTCCGGAAAGTCCCCTCCCCCTAGGGGGATTCCCGCAGAGGAATGTCCTCAGGGAAGAGCCTGCGTCAGGAATGCTGCTCGGGCCAGAAAGTGGCCTGCGTTCCCGCATGCCCACATTCAGGTCACGGGCGTCCCCGGCCAGGGTGACCTGTCTCCCTCTAATGGGGTTGCGCCTCAGGGACCCCCGAGTCCGGCTCCTCTCGTCTCAGCATCAAACTTTCTCCTAGAACAAAACCTCTTTCAAACCACATGGGGGCAGGAGGATAGAGGATGGCAAAGCCACCAACTGCTGCCCGGAGACAGCCCTCCTCCCCCAGCCCGCTTCCCTCAGCCGCCACCCTCTTCCTCGCAGGGAAAGCGGCCCAGACAGCGCAGCCCCGCCCAGCCCCGCCCAGCCCGCGCCCCAGCCCACCGCCCACCCGCTGCAGCCCCGGGCTTTGCAAAGCCACTTCCCGGCGCTGCGACGCCCGGGGCGACGGGGCGAGCCCAGCCAAGTACCTTTAGGAAGAGGTCAGGACACCGGCGCCCAAGGAGACCCGCAGCATCGCCCGGACGCCGCCGCCGCCGCCGCCGCCGCCGCGGGAGGCTACTCCGCTGCGCCAAGAGCCGGAGCGGGCGGGGACCCGGCGCCGCCGCCGCCGCCGCCGCCGCCGCTGCTGCCGCCTGCGCCGCTCGAGCTCCCTGCGCCGCGCCGCGCTCACTGCGCCCTGGCTGAGCTGCCCGGCGACCAACACTGTCAAGCGGAGCCCCGCCCCCTGTGCGCCGGGCGAGCCGCGGCCCCCGGGACGCGCCGCCTCCCGGATTGGCTGCGGAGTCGCTGGCTCCGCCCCCATCGCCGCGCCCCTCCCGCGCTGGGGGCGCGCGCGGCGGCCGGCTCTTTCCAGGGGCGCCGCGGAGGGTGGGGTCCCGGGCTGGGCGAGACTTCCTGCGTGAAGCGCGCGCGAAGACTCCGCTACTGGGCTCTGCAGTTTCTCCTTGGCCCGCGCAGAAATAGACGACCAAGAAGGACAGGAAAAGAGAAAACATTTTCTCTAGGGCCCTTCGCGGGGAAGGCAGGGGCTGCAGCAATTCTGGTGTGAAGTCTTAATTATATAAAGACATTTATTTATTAGGGAAGCCCAGAAAAGGCTACCTAGGGTGGAGTCTCGGAATTATAGACAGAGGGTTTTTTTGTTTTGTTTTTGCTTTTTTTTTTTTAACCTGAAGGTGCCCTCACACACCGTCCAAACTTCTTCATTTTATGTAGAAACTAAATCCAGTTCAACAACTTATCCAAGGTCACAGAGCAAGGAGATTGATTTTGTACTTCTGTATTAAATCGAAGCTGCTTCAGTTTTTATTTCTCAGTCATGCAGAAATGCGTTCTAATAACTGAGCTATGTACACAGTGTAACAAGAAATTAAGAATCCATAGAGACAGAAAGTAGACTAGCGGTTGCTAGGGGGCTGGGAAGCGGGGATGGGGAGTGACTGCTAATAGGTTGGGGTTTCTTTGGGGGTAATGTGACTGTTCCTCAATTTGTTAGTGGCGATGGAGGCACAATTCTGAATATACTAAAAACCACTGCACTGTACACTTTAAGTGAAATTGTGGTACAGGTTTCCCCTGCTACCCAAAGTAGAGTGTTCCTATGAAGCCTTTCATAAGCCAAAACGGCATAAAGCACAGAAGCAATTACCTTGGGGCACGTCTTGCTAAAGCATACACAAAATAAATGGAGATAAAGCACAGATGCTCACAGACACAGTTCAAAACTATGGCAGATTGTTGCTGCGATGCTGAGCGTAGTTCCCGGAGGAGGACCTTGGCAGGGCCACTCTCCTTGCCCAGGTTGGCGCTGCCTCCGTAACGGCTTGTTGCAAATCAAATGACAAACGCTATGTTTGCTTTTTGCCTTTTACATAAAAGCAAAAACCCTCTTTGGATTTCCTTCAGTTAGCGAAAATGGTTACTAATGTAGGTTTGTCGTAAAAGCAAAGTGGTATATGGCAAACTTTTGAAAAAACCGAGGCTACCTGTATGTGAATTACATCTCAGTAAAGCTGTTATAAAACCATATTGAGAGTTATAGTGCTTTAGGGAGACACACATAAGCACATAGTTGGAGTATGTCACAATTCTGTTCTTTGTGGGCAGAAATGGTTTATATGCATGCGCCCATCCACTCATTCAATAAACCATGTATCTTTATCAGGTACTCTGAAAGGGGTACAAAGATTGATAATACATGATCTCTGTCTTCAAAGAGTTGCCGGACTGTTAAGGGGACAGTCGTTATAATACAATAAGGTGTTACTCCAAGGAGGTAAGACAGTGCCAGGTTGAGGGTACTAAAACCGAAAGCAGGACCTTGGCACAGGCGTGGAGGGGCTGGTGTTGTGCTGTCTTTTAGCAATGTCTGATGTGGCCCTGTGTGGGAGGTGTGGCAGGAAGTGAAGCTGGACAGTTACAGGACAAACTATCGCCGTGGATTAGAGCTCACTTCAAGAGGGGCAGCCTAATCAGGAAGTGAAAATTTGAATTCCTCTGGGTCTTTCTTATCCCTCCTGTAGTGTGTGATTTTGGTGGTCTTAATCTAAGCCCAGTTCCGTCGTCTCTGAGGGGCATAGTATCATTAGCTGGCCTTTGTTTCTACCTTTTTAGTACACGAAGGGCTTTCTTGGATTCTCTCCTGAAAGTGGAGAGGTGAGGGGATGCACTTAAGGCCGTATGGTTTCTAAGTGATGGAGCTGAGACAGAACTCATTTCCTGGCTCTGAGAAAGCTTTTTTTTTTTTAAATTTTATGTATTTATTTATTTTTGGCTGCGTTGGTTCCTCGTTGCTGTGCGTGGTCTTTCTTTAGTTGCGGCGAGCAGGGGCTACTCTTCCTTGCGGTGCGCGGGCTTCTCATTGCGGTGGCTTCTCTTGCTGCAGAGCACGGACTCTAGGCGTGCGGGCTTCAGTAGTTATGGCACGCGGGCTCAGTAGCTGTGGCTCGCGGGCTCTAGAACGCAGGCTCAGTATTTGTGGCGCACGGGCTTAGTTGCTCCGTGGCATGTGGGATCTTCCCGGACCAGGGCTCGAACCCGTGTCCCCTGAATTGGCAGGTAGATTCTTAACCACTGCGCCACCAGGGAAGTCCCCAACAGCATTTTTCTTTTCCTCCACCTTTTCTCTCAACTCTCGTGGGATCATGAACACCTTTGAAAGCGGGTACTGTGCTTTGTTAATTTCCTTACTTCCCCTCCCCCCCACCTGCATCCCCCATCTATCCTTACCCTGTCCACTTCCTCACCCCTTTTCCCATCCCCATCCGGGCACTGAGAGTGCCTGGGACCCAATAGGCCCTCAATGAATGTCTGTTAAATGTTCAGTATCATTTTACCATCAAAAAGGGTATCATCTTTTTGTTGTTGTTACTAATTGTTTACAGTGCTGACATACATTATGAAGCATGGAAATTAATTGGCCCATATAGTGTGAACACTCTGGAGTTTTGGGACATAGTTGTAAGAACATTAGAGAATCACATCCCACACTTTAATAAGCTGTGAGTTGAACCCTAAATCTAAATGCCTGAAATTTAAAAGTTAGTCTCAATCTACGGAAGCACAATTTTAATATTTTAACAGTAAATAAGCTAAGTACTTGACAGCAGACTAATTTTAATACTTATTATAGAATTTTTTTTCGCTCTGAGGAGATAATTTCCTAGTAGTTTTAAAGATCTTCGAAATCTTTTCTAAATCTTCCTTGCTTCTTTTCTTTTTCTTTTTCAGGTCGCCCTTTTAGTCTCATTTTTATCCTTCACAAGATTGTAATATCTAATTAACACCGCAGCATTACAATGCTCTTTTCCCTAAATTTCTGTGCAAAAATCTAGGGAATCCAGAAGAATGGGGGAGTGCTGATCTCCCTGGAGTCTTTAGGCAGGGGAGAACCAATGAGAAGGCTGGAGCTATTCCTCTTGCAGGATCAGATGTTGTCCCTCCCCGAGGAATTATGATGTACTGGAAGAAATGAGATAATGAAAATAAGCAAGCTGCTTTGTGAATGTTATCAAATATCATCAGCCCCAGCCAGATCGATCCCTAAATAAGTATTCTTTACTGATCAAAATAAAAGCAGATGAACATGACAGTTTTCCTAATATATTTGGGAAAAAAATGATTTGTGCGAAAGGACCAACTTAATTGGACCACACGTAACAGCGTGTGGGAAACAGTCCTCGGGAAGAGGAAAGTGGTGTCATTGGAGGGGTTCAGCCCCTGTCAGCCGGCCACTGCCCCCAGCCATGGCTCCACAGCCTTCTCAAGCAGGCTTCCTCCTTTCCAGGTCACTTGGCAGAGAGCTACTGGGACAGTGATCCGCTACTGCCCCTTGGGATATTTACGGGACCTGCTTCTACAGATGAAAAGACAATCAAAGGTAGAGAGGAAGAACCAGAACGTTCCCCTGCTGAGCCACCTGCCAGATCCTGGTGTTTCCAGCCAGCTAGCCTGGGGTCCCTTGCCGTTCTAGGAGAACCAACGTACCTTGTGACAGAATTTCAGGAAAGGAAGGATACCAGCAGACAGTGACTGCAAACGTTGGTAGCCCCATGAAAAAGAACAATTTTGTAAGTAGTGTAAATGTGAAAATTGTGAATTTTTTTTTTTTAAATCAAAACTAATGCTAAAATTGTATACTCTAAAAAGTTAACAGTGGGGACCCATTCCCTAGCTGAGAAAAGAACACATCATCCTGTCTGGGTGATCAGGGGAAAAGGCATCATGATGGAGATGGATTCTGAGCTGACAATGAAAGATGAGTGAGGAACAGGAGTCTGAGAATGAGGGGGAGGGAAGAGCAGGAGGAAACAGCACCTGGAAAGTCCCAGGGTGTGAATGTGTTTATGGTTTCAGAAGAAAGCAAGCTGACTTGATGTAGATGAAGGGTGGAGGGGATACATGTTTCTGTTCATCTACACTGATTATACGTTCTCTGCCTTTGCGTATTACAGGTCCCCCACCTCCACTTCCAGAAAAATAGCTTTGTATTTAAGAGAGAAAAGAAACAGGCTTGAAGTAACTTGGCTGTTTCCTAGAGAATGAGAAAATAAAAATTTTCATAGTATGTGAAAGTAAAGTCGAGCATGATATGCAATTATTCAGAGTAAACCACTTAAAAGGCTCTTCAGTACAATAAAGAAGAAGAGTTATCCCAAAGGAAGCTACTGTTTTGACATTTAACTGAGAAGACATCCAAAAATTTAGACTAGGGTTATAGCCCTTGCCTTTCTTTTGGAAGACTTCATAGTGATTATTCAGAGAAGCTGATGTTTGCAGTTCTAGTTACCTTCAAATGATAATAAAATAAAACAAAACCCAACAGATGCATGTGTTTAAAGGAGATTGACACTGAAATCATTTCTATCTTTTAAATAATTGACTTGAAGCATTTTTTTGATGTAGCTAAACTTCTCTCAAAAATGAACTCAAATGATCCTTTTTTATTTCTTAACTCTCTCTTTTTGATTACTTTTAAAAACTACTATTGCCAGGTTGTCTTGACCACTTAACATGATAACGATTACTTTACTTCTTTTGAAAGATGTCATTCTAGTTATGAAATGAAACTAGAGGACTTCCAACATTGGTGGTGGGTGGAGTAGATGCAGGGCTGTCCCAGGACTGGTTTGGAGTCCGGCAGATTTGAATGATCGAAGCTAGTTTTGCAGATTCGGTTCTCATTTCCAGCTAGCACTTTTGTGCTTTTATCAGGTTAAAAGACACGTGACTACTGGAAGAACCATGTATATATTATATTCTCTACAAGAAGCAACTGCAATGTTTTCAGCTTTAGGTTGGTTCCTGAGGCCTTGTGCTCTGCACCCACAGCCCTCAGCATGATTCAAAACTCAGATGGATGCTTGTGGACTAGGAAGCCTGGGGGGCTTATGTGGAGATTGGCCATCAGCAAGGGCCTGGAGAAGTAAAAATCAGGGCAGTTCCACCTCTACCCGTGTGTGGAGTGTGAAAAGCTCCAACAGCATTCGTCTCCCTTAACAATTTATTGAGGTGAAATCAGGTTAAACTAAACTCACAGCCACCTTGAAGACAGAAGGGTAAATTGCAGCTTGAGGGATGTGCATGGACAAGGGGAGGGAGATTCCCACCAGAGCTGGGATGTGGAGGTTGAAAGATTGTACATACGTGCATCCAGGTTTTTTTCAGCACCGTCTGCAGAATTGTTCTCAGGCTCTCTCTTGCACACAGCCCATTCTCTGCCACTCCTCGGGCCAGGTATAGTTCGGTGGTGGCATCATCGGGTTTGCCTACAGATATCAAACCTTGTGAATTTCTTGTGAAATATTTATGTATTTCATTAATTTTTCCCCCAAGACTATATGTTTCTAACAGATGTATTTCTATAATTATCTTTTCAAACCAGTACCTACCACGGTCTGAAGTAAGAGGCTCTAAGTATTTCATAGTTAAAGATTCCAATTTGAGTTCACTAACCACTGCTGACTAAAAACCACAATAAATTGCAAACGTGTAATTTTCAGGCATGTGCTGAAAATTTACCCAAATTATAGAGTTTGAAGTGCCAAAGAATCAACAAAATATATAATTTTGATGAATTTAGAAATGTTGAACAATTAATTATTATAAATAAAAATGAAATTCTTAATACCTCTCTTTGCTCAGAAAAAAAAATCATTTTAAAATTCAACTAGAAAATAAAGATGAACTGTAATGAGTGTTGAATCAACTGTAACCTGATTTGTTATGAACCAGATTAATGTAGTATTAATTAGTTTGATTATAGTCTATTTATATATCAGAGCATGAATTTAAAAATCTTGAAGTAATATGTAATTAAAGAATAAATTTCTTTTCCATAAAAATGTGTCTTAATTTCCCTAAAATTAATCATGGAAAGAAAAATTGCAAACCTCATCTAAAGCAAAATATATTTATATCTATTTGCTCTTTCAATATTCAAAAATTCCTAGGGACTTTAAAACCCTAACAAATATATTATATTTGTTATAAATGTTGTTGCTTTATTATTTAGTGATTGCTCTTCATTCATGTAATCCCTACAATACTGTTGTTACTTGTTTCTCGAAACATACCTTAGGAAAATGAATTAAGCATTATATAATCAGTGGATAATAATATTGAACTCACAAATAATATAACTGCTCTTTTCCCTATATTTTAAAAGAAATATTAAGATAAAAGAAACTTATAGTTAATTTTTACTTTATTCATTTCTTTGTCGGTGGTTGTGGTAGCTCCCTATGACTAAGACACAGAGTTTTAGCTGTAGAAAATCTATGTCTAAGCTGTTCAAGTTTAATATTCTTTCATCATTTAGTTCATCCCCCCAAGTTGGTTAAATATAAGTATTGGCCCTGCACAATCAAATCCTACAGACAGTATTGAAAATGTTGTTTTCATTTTTACAGAGTATGCCTTTGATTTTTCTAGAAAATGAGATGTGCATGCCTCTAGGATGAATAATGCCCAAGTACGCATTTAAAATACTTTTAGATATTGATTTTTAAATCATATTTCAGAAACCATTACAGTTGTGCTTACAAACACAATCTCAGACATCTCTATAGTATTCAGTAACAGCTGTTGGGTCAGAGAAATAATGTACTTCATTTTAAAAACAATTTAATGCCAGATGTATATGCCCATTATAAATTTGGATTTAAGATATTTGATTAATAGAAATATCAAAGGAAATAGTCCTACTTTACATTCTAAGAAATTAAACTTCTTTTCTGGGTCAGTTATTAGGAGAGGAAGACCGAGTCAACAATCTGGTTTATTTTATAGTATCCATTAGGTACACTGACACAGCTGAATTTTTCTCTCAAAGGTTCTTTTTTTTTAAATGTTGTTCCTTAATTGGAAAAAAATTACTCAGATCCTAAGGGAAAAAAATTACTAAAAATCATACAATTTGATGGTATAAATTAATAGCACTAATTGTGCAACAAAATATTATGCTAACCAAAATAAACAGTTATGTAATTGCCTTGAAACATAAACTGAATAAACTCTTCAATCCCCCCCCAAAATCATACAATTTGTTCTCCACCCTTATAAAAACTAAATCTTTAGTCAAGACTATGAAAAAATAAATTATTTCTTTCTTGCAGCTGATGATTATTAATTTTGACAATCTGATATTAAGCAAAAGTGAGGAGCACTCTGATCTTGCAAAGACTTAAGTTTTTGTTTTTCTAAGTCTTGCATTTTAATGTGGTTTTCTTTATACAGTGACAACTCAATGAACAAATCCTTCAGGAATAAAGTTTCATTACAACCAAATTGTCCAAAGTTGGCAGAATTGACCTACAAAAAAACATAGGGAGTAAGCTCCTTGACACTGGTCTTGGCAATGATGTTTTTTAGATTTGACACCAAAAGCAAAAGCACCAAAAGTAAAAAAAAAAAAAAACAAGTGGGACTACATCAAACTAAAAAGCATCTACACAGCAAAAGACACCATCAACAAAATGAAAGAAAATGCAACCTACAGAATGGAAGAAAATATTTGCAACTCACACATCTGCTAAGGGGTTAATATCTAAAATATATAAAGAACTCACACAACTCAATAGCAAAAAATCAAACAATTCAATTTAAAAATGGGCAGAGGAACTGAATACACATTTTTCCAAAGAAGACATATAAATGATCAATAGGTACATGGAAAGGTACTCACACCCTTAATCATCAGGGAAATACAAATCAAAACTACGATGAGATATCACCTCACACCTGTTAGAATGGCTATTATTGAAAAGAGATAACAAGTGTTGGTGAGGATGTGGAGAAAAGGGAACCCTTGTGCACTGTTGGTGGGACTGGAAATTGGTTTAGCCTCTAAGGAAAGCAGTTTGGAGGTTCCTCAAAAAACTAAAAATAGAATTACCATATGATGCAGCAATCCCACTTCTGGTTATATATCCAGAGTAAATGGAAATAGAATATCAGAGAGATATCTGCACTTTCATGTTCATAGCAGCATTATTCACAATAGCCAAGATATGGAAACAACGTTAAGTGTCCATCAACAGATGAATGGATAAAGAAGGTGTGGTATATGTACAGATGATCCCCAACTTATGATGGTTTGACTTATGATTTTTTGACTTTATGATTGTGCAAAAGTGATATGTATTCTGTAGAAACTGTACTTTGAATTTTTTTTTTTGGCTGTGTTGGGTCTTCATTGCTGCGCGCGGGCTTCCTCTAGTTGCGGCGAGTGGGAGCTACTCTTCATTGCGATGTGCAGCCTTCTCATTGCGGTGGCTTCTCTCGCTGCAGAGCACAGGCTCTAGGCACACGGGCTTCAGTAGTTGTGGTGCAGGCTCAATAGTTGTGGCTCGTGGGCTCTAGAGCGCAGGCTCAGTAGTTGTGGCGCATGGGCTTAGTTGCTCTGCGGCATGTGGGATCTTCCTGGACAAGGGATCAAACCCATGTCCCCTGCATTGGCAGGCAGATTCTTAACCACTGTGCCACCAGGGAAGTCCCTGTACTTTGAATTTTGAATTTAGATCTTTTCCTGGGCTAGTGATAGGTGGTACGATACTCTCTTGTGTGATTCTGGGCAGCGACAGCGAGCTGCAGCTCACGGTCAACCAGACGCTCACAAAGGTCAGCAGCTGATACACCTACAACCATTCCGTACCCATAACAACCATTCTGTTTTTCACTTTCAATACAGAATCCAATACATGGCATGAGATATTCAACACTTTGTTATATTGTCGCCTATTCTATAAAATAGGCTTTGTGTTAGATGATTTTGCCCAACTGTAGGCTAATGTTGTGTTCTGAGCATGTTGAAGGTAGGCTGGGCTAAGCTACGTTGTTCAGTAGGTTAGGGGTATTAAATACATTTTCAATTTATGATATTTTCAACATATGATGGGTTTATGGGGCATAGCCCTATCATAAGTCGAGGAAGATCTGTATATACAATCAAATGTTATTCGGACACAACAAAAAAGGAAATGGTGCCATTTGTGACAACATGGGTGAACCCGGAGGGCATTATGCTACGTGAACTAAGCCAAACAAAGAAAGACAAATGCCGTATGGTATCACTTATATGTGGACTCTGAAATAAATAAATAAGTAAATAAAATAAACAAACACCCAAATAAATAAATAAATAAAAATTTAAAATGTCAAACTCATAGAAACAAAGAGTAGAAAAGTGGTTGCCTTGGGGTGGGGAGGGTGGGGAAAATAGAGAGAGGCTGCTAAAAGGCCACAAACAAAAAAAAATAAGCGAAACTGACCATATTTAAATCTTATACCTGTACATGAATCATGTGAAGCACAGCTACCCTATATGTTAAGAGGAAAAAATATCTCTTTCAACTGCATACATGTGTTACATCCAAGTGTCTGGAAGGCAGACATAAAAATCATTCTGGAATATGTGGAAGTTGGTGAAATCTGTCTCCCCCCGTCCCTATCCCCCATTTTTCCACTCCATTCATTTCACTGAATGAGTGAATGACTTGTTTTTAGTCATTCTGGATAGTCAGGACTTTGGGGCAACATTAGTGATGTGGGCCTTATATTTGCCAATTCATGAGAACAAAAGGAAAGGTTTGCCATGTCGGTTTTCTCTCTTCAGGAGATGAGCAGCGGGTACGTGTTAGTAGGAGGCATTTGCTGGGCTCCTCATCCCTCTGTGGGGCTTTACTGCTTACCGTACAGCTTCTCCACTTGTCCCCCGTCATCTCCTCCCTAGAGTCCTCCTTGCTTGGTTTCCGCTCTTCCCCGCCTCGTCTAAATGGCAGCTGTGCTTCTCACAGGAAACTGCTGTTTAACATCACCGCTGATCAACCTCCCCAAACCCCCTTGGCGGTATCACTCTGTTCACACAGCTTCTACCTCAGGAAACGCAGAATGATTCTGTTGCATATGCTGGGGGAGTTTTAAAGCTTCACGATTTTTAAAAACATGTAGGTTGAAATACCGCGAGTGTGTCTGGGTACCTACTACTTCTCTTTTGGGTGGCACTCAGTACGTTAATACATAATGGTCCTCATGCATAGGCACCGCTCCTCTAATTGTCTCATTTTGGCATGTTTATGCTTCAGAATTGCCAGATCAGAGGAGATCATCATTGACAGACAGTTCAGTCCTCTCTGTTCTGAAGCCAAGGTATACTACCAGACTGAAGGGAATCAAGGGAATCAAAAAGGCTTTTGGCAAGATGGTATCGACGTTCCCAGAACTTTGAAGGAAGGAAACTAGCAGGTAGAGGGCCTCTACATCAAGAGATTAGGGCTGGGAGGAACCTGCTCAGATGGGGGTGAAAGTGGTCATTCCAGCTGCAGTTCTCTTCCCTCCCCCGAGCCAGCCGGAGCCTGGCCCTCCTTAGCTGTCAGGTCTGAAACGTCCACCATTGGAATCTCTAATGGGGAAAATGGTTCCCATGGGCCGCTTATCTTTAGGAAGTTATTATTAACATGTATTTGCTATATGTTATCTGGGAGCAGCCCCTCCCTACCCAGCCTCTTCTGTAATCTATGTTAGCCTCAGACCAGCTAGTTAGCCCTTAAAACCTGAGGGCATAAGACCCATTGACTAATGGGGTTATGAGTGGGGAAGGAGTGCATGCCTTGGGTTGGGGAGTGGAGGTAAATAAAGATACTGAGTCATGGACAGCCAAATTAGGGTGAGGAGTTTGGGATGCCAAGGGATTGCAAGGGGAGAAAACCTGTACAAAGGTTGGTAGACCCTAAGGAAGAGAGAAAAGTGACATAAACAGAGAGGGGACGAGAAGAGACACTTAAACCAAATTTGCATTTTTTGTTTTTCTTTGTTTAGCCTGGATCTTATTCTGTTTACTGTCAAATGAACTCCCACTCTCTCTATTAATTATTTATTAATTTTTGGGGGGAAAATTAAGGATAATTTGTTCACTCTTGTTCGCTGGTGTTGACAGAGCAGCTCCACTTTCTACAGTGGGCTTTTTGAATGGGATCTGCTTTCTCCTCATCAGTGCTGGAAAAGGGCTAAGAGAAAGATTGCTGCCCTTAGCAAAGGGAAAATGCTTTAACTTTTAATTAATATTGTGTTTTTCATTGAATCGAGATGAGGAAATCAAAGATCTATGAAGGTTGCTGAAGGTGGAGAGAGGCTAAGACCCTCATTATAACCCCTAATTTTTCTTTTATAACAATTTACAGGTCAGTGAATTGTCACACTAATCTGAGACTTTCTCTCTCAAAAAAGGAGATAGAGACGATAGATAGATGATACATATAGATAAATAAGATATAGATAGACAATTGACAGATTAGATAGATAGATAGATGGTAGATAGATAGCTAGAGAGATAGACGGAGTGTTTGCAGTGGCTGCGGTTCACTGGATGCTATGTCTTACCGACTTGGCATAGGACACGGTGGTCAGAGGAAGAGAAGTTGTGACACGGTGGTCACACCTTCTCAATGGGAGAGGCTCCCAGTGACGCTGTGCACTGAAGAGCTGCCGTCCCCACTATGTCCAGTCTCTGCATTACCAGTCTCTCCTTCCATTGCAAATCGAAATGTCCATCATTCTTCTGATGTCCAGTTGAGCTACCATCTCTCTGATGAGACTCCTAATTATTATGAAGAAATTTCAACAACAGAAAGAAAAATGAACCAAGGCGTGCTTACAAAGTTCTCTAGCCAGGATGGGCTGAAATATTAGCAATAGACGCCCCTCCCCATAAAATCATTATACTATAACTTCCTATCATTAACAGGACTGGGGCCACATAATCTCCTTTATATCTGGTCCTGTGTCTACCTCAGACTCTCTTATGTCTTAGTTCATTTATACCCAAGACTACAGGGCTTCATGTAGCCTGGGATCTGGGTGTGTAGTCATAAAATATTTTATGTAGAAATGTTTGTTGTAAATATGCAGAGTCCTTTGATATTCTCTCAGTGTTCTTGATCTTTTACATCTCTTTATGAGCCTTAGAGAGTTAGTTCCAGCCACCTATGAGAATAACCCAGGGAAATATTTTTCTAGAGCAATCTGAATGGTTTAATGCTGAGAAGGATGAACTTAACAAAGAAAAGAACAACTCCAGAATCTACTGAATAACAAATTATCTAGCAACTGACACTCTATAGTGTTTTCCCAAGACACATCTTATCATTAAATCTTCATGCCATAACCCTGTAAGATAGATGGGGAGGAATTATTCTTCTCTTAGAAACATTTGAGGTTCAAGACAGTAAGAGGCTTGTTCGAGATCACACTGCCTCTCTGTGGCTGATCTGGGACTTGAACTAGGTCTTTTGATCCCCGGTGTGAGATTTATGTTCCATTTCTACCCAAGGGTTTGAAAAGCTCACCTTTCTTTTATGGTGTTGCACAGGTTGGTGTATTCAGAAAGCAGACTCTGAGACAGTCTCGTGTTCAGGGAGTTTATTAGGGTGTACTCACGGGATCAACCCCTGTGGAAAGGAGAGGGAGGAAGAAGACTAGGCAGAGGGAGAAGTGAGCTCGGACGCAAGACCGACGCCACGGGGAACTCTGGATCCAGGCAGTCTGCTTCCAGGTCCCCCCCTTCAGTGACCACATCTCTTTTCCCCTGAATTTGTCAAGAGCAGGGACTATTTATGTCTCTAATGTTTAGTATAGTGTTCGGCACATAAAAGACACTTCATGCTTTCTGAATGAATGAACAAAGTTGGAAGGAACCAAAATGCTTCACAGCAGGGAAGTGGTTACATCAATTAGGATTAATACTTCAATGGAAAATCACTGAATCTCAATATAGAAAAAATAACAATTATGAAAACTGGGGAACATGAAAAAATTTTACACTCTCGCAAAAGAAAAACAGCACCATGTAATTGTATATATGCTGGGTTTGCAATGAGGGAAAACATATCTATTAACATAATAGAAAATAAATAAATGAAAATCATATTATATTAAAGTGAGGGGATTATGGGTGATTTTCATTTTTTTATTTAAGTTTCTTTCAGTGTTGCCATAGTTTAGTTTGTGCAATACTAATTACATTATTAAAAAGAAGAGAAAACAAATCACCAGTTTGTGGCTTTTCCAGCACCACTGTCGGCCTGGGAGTGAGGCTGTTGAGCCCCAGCAGGGAGTTGGGGTTTATTGAGATGGGGAGGAGATCTGGCAATCGAAGCCGTTCAGCCACTCTGGAAGTCGGGAATGCAATATTTTACTTCCTTAATCCACCCCCAGGGAAGACGTTATCTCCTAGAGGCTAGAGGCTCTTCCCAAATCTTTTTAACTCTTAAATTGAATCCTCAATATCTGCTGATTCAAAATTGCATTGAGTTAATGGAGTTTTGTTTCTTTTGATTCACGTTCACTTATCACAAGATGTTTGACTCCTTTGGCAAATTTTTTATTCAATACAATCATACAGGTTCATTATTTGTCAGTGTTCTTTAAGCTTCTCATGGTGATAGACCACGAACCTATTCAGGGATTGCTGTCCTTTGGTGCAGAAAGAGACCCCTTTTCTCTCCTTCATATGCTTTGCAGGTGACTTAATAACATTCTGGCATTTTTGCTAGATAAATATTGATTCTATTTTGGCTAGTGTTCTACATTCTCCAGTGTGCTTCAACCTGACTGCACTACTTGCACAGGGGTTTAAACCCTGATCTTCACTCTTCCTCTCTGAACCCCTTCTCTCTTCTCTTAACTCTCTGAAGCAAATTCTGCCAAATAAAACTCTGCTGTTTGCTCAGCCACTGGGCAGTCTCTCCTGAGAGTGGGACCGAGGTCTGTTCTCTGATGCGTCCCATTCTCTGAGCAAATTTTCCCCCTCTTGTGAATCAAAGTCAAAGGTTTTATGTCACTTTACATTACCTCTGTGCTCTGCACAGCCACATTCACCCTCAGCACCAGGAAGAAGGAAGGAAGTCACATATGCTCTCTCCTTTAAGAAAGTCTGATTTCACCAAAGATTACACAAAGGGTACTCTATTCAGTAGGTAATAAAGTTGTGAAAAAATCTTATCTGAATCTCAGTGTCCTCTTCTAGGTATGGTTTTTATACCCCTGGGTGTGTCTTCTTATATATTAATGATCTATACTTTCTAATGTGGCTTTGAAGACAAAGGATGTAGGCAAGGAAGAAAGTAATAGAGATGGGGACTTTCTGGAGATATATATATATATTTCTCCATACATATAAACACATCTCCCTCCATCCTGGATAACACCATTTCCACCATCTAAAACCCCTGGGTTATTCTGGATAACTAAATAGTGATTTCAGGCAGCCAGGGACATACACATTTCATTCATTCATTCAACAAATTCTTGAGCACCTACTATGCATTAGGCACTGTTCTAGACAACCATTTGTCCACCAAAGTTTAAACTTTGAAATGAATTCTTCTGAAATCTTTTAGATTTCTTTTCACCTTATCCTTTCTATAGTACTCATACTAATCTAATCTTTTCTAGGTGACATAAGTTTAGATACAGCTTGGTAGAGTGGAAAGAATTTTATTGTGTCAAGAGAACTGGATTTAAGTTTCAGTTCTGCTAAAAATTATTTGCGTCTCCTTATGTGTTTCTTTACAGATTGTGTTCTATATAAAAGTTCCTTGTAAACTGTGGAAGGCTATGCACATCTAAGGCATCATCCTTATGGACCGTAATTCTAATACTGGATCATAATGCATATATTTCTTCAGTATCAACTAAGGTGTACGGAATTATTTGCCCGTATACTAAATGGACCTAGATTTCAGGGCTTTTAGCACTTGTATATATGTGCAGGGGTGCTGAGTTGGGTAAACTGTGGTGGGGCATTGGGGGAGATTCACCACCCTTGCAGATTTATTCTGGACAGACGTAAAGTGAATTTTCATACTGTTTTCCTTCTGTTTTGAGAAAGACTTGTAGGGGGAAGCTACCTTTCATAAAATTTGTTCATGCTAAAGGAAAGCCTGTAATTTCAAAGCTTTTCCTTCTGTTTTGTGTAGCCAAAGGGCAGAGATCCTAAATAGAAGGCCCTCTGTTTAACAATGTGGATTCATATTTTGGATAAGCCAGGGTAGGCTTGAAAGTCAGTTTGGGGCAGGGGTGAAAAACAAAACTATTCTGAAGAAGGGATTAACAGAATTTGTGGGATAAAACGGCTGGCAGTCAGGGTAGGGAGAAGGGGTGTGTGTGTGTGTGTGTGTGTGTACAGAATTTGTGGGATAAAACGGCTGGCAGTCAGGGTAGGGAGAAGGGGTGTGTGTGTGTGTGTGTGTGTGTGTGTGTGTGTGTGTAACAGAAAAGCCCCAGAAGATGGAGACAGTGTGGGGCCTAAATGTAGAGAGGGAAATGACTGAATGAGCTTTTAGAACACACTTCATTTAAGTTTTGTGTTCTTTTTTTTTTTTAGCTGAACTGTAATCTGTCTTCATTACCCTCAACTATAAGTCTGTTAATGGTACACAGAGTTGAGGGATAACACAGCCCTCCCTACAGTATCCCTCTGCTCTGTGAGTGTGTTGGCACCATATCGAGGGAGGACTGAGGCCCATGGTCCAGACAGTTGAGGCTAGAGGAGGCCCAGGGCTGGGGATCAGGGGAGAAGGAAAGTGCTCACAGAACAGGAACCGATTTAGCCAATTGTAAATCCCCTGAAAATTCAAAGAAACCTTGCTTCAAGAGACTTTTGGACATTCTAACGTTATGATATACAAGATGAGGGCTTGAATCATTTAAATTTTAATTCTAAAAGATAGTGAACCACAAAAAAGTTTATGAACTAATATTGGGGTGGCCAAAAAGTTCGTTCGGGTTTTCTGTAAAATGCTATGGAAAACCTGAACAAACTTTTTGGCCAACCCAATATAACTGATAACAATATATACACTGGCAAAGTTAAACAGATAATCACATTAGTGATATTTGCTTTAGGTCTTTTTTTTTTTTTTTAGAACAGTTGTTAAAGACAGATTAAAATTTTTTTCTCTCTTTCCCAGAGGTAAATCCTTTCTTAAAATTGCAGAATATCATTCCCATGTATAAGATATATAAAGGATATATTGTTCTGTGTTTAAAAATTTTGTGTAAATGATATAGTGTACTCCATCTTTTATAACTGTTTCCAGTCAATATTACGTTCTTGACATTTCTCTATTTTGATACATGAGATCACTTTAACTGTTGAATGATAATGGATTGTTTTAATTAATAAGCCATAGTTTACCCATTCTCCTACTGCAGGACAGTTACTCTGCCTCTGCTTTTGTGCTAATACAAATACTGAACAAACATTGTAGCACTGAACATCTCTGTATTCATCTCTTTGTGCCCATGTGCTTCGATTTCTCTAGGGTGAACACCTGCAAGTTGAATTGCTGGTTTGTGGGATGTCTTAGCCTGGATCCCCTAGAAAAATCAGAGCCTGAGGCAAGGTTGAAGAGCTACTGCTTTATTAGGAAGCCAACCCTAGAGCAGTGAGGCTGAGAGAAGCAGAATGTGAAGCAGAGAAGGATAAGGAGCAAATGCAAGGTTTGTGCAAATGCCACAGCTTCAGAACAAGCCAAGACGAGCAGCTGGGCAGGTGGACCCACTTGGCCACATGAGGTGTCTCTGGATAGGCTTTAGGGGAACGTATTCCTAGGAACAGTTCCTTGGAGCAGGACAAGTGGAAATGGATCTGCTGGCTCCCTTTTCTCTTCCCTCTCCTATGGACAAAGTTCATTCAGAGGGGAGTAAATCACCCTGCACTTTCAGATTACATGCCCTGGCCTCTTCAGTAGCTGCTGGAGAAGCCAGATTCTACTACCCCTCCTCCATTCTCACCCTCCTGTGGCCTGATGCGTCTTCCTGAACAGGAAGTGATGGAAGAGCCAGAGACTCCTGTACACCTGAAACACTGTAAATCAACTATACTTCAATGAAAAAAACGTAATTTATTTATTTATTTATATTGAAGTGTAATTGACATAACATTACATTAGTTTCATGTGTACAACATAGTGATTTGATCTTCATGAGGGCAGCTCAGTGGAGTGGTGAGGGTGGATGTCAGTGGTTGAGAAGTCATGGGAGGTGAGATGCTGATGACCAAGAATGTACTATTCTTTCAAAATGTTTAGCTATAAAGAGAAGGTGAGAATAAGACAGATGCTAAAGGAGGGTGCAGGTTGGTGGGATTGTCTTCTTTGCGGTGAGAATTCTGAGCATTGCGAGCTGAGGAGAAAGAGCTGGCAGAGGGAGGGAGAGGCTGGTGACACGGGGAGGGAGTTTACAGATGATGGTGCAAAGTTGGAGGTGGAGCTGAACCCTGGGTCAAGAACCACATGTTCTATGATGGTTCCACAGGGAAATCAGGTATGTCATTGTCTCTTTATCCTAACAACATTTTTCCCAGGAGTATACCCAGTCATAAGAGCTGGACATCCCTGTGCATCTATGTCTGTTTAAGAGGATAATGCAGGTGATAGTAGACCTATTTATACACTTATGTGAAGAGATCAGTCTGATTTGTAGTTAAGATGTTTGCTTGTTAATTATCCTGATCTCTGCATTCCTGGATTTTGCTTAGCAATAGGCCATCTAATTTTTAAGTTGTACTTACTGCTGTATTGTTGTAAGTGCCTGTGTCCTAGAAAAGCTTCAATGTCTGAGGCTTTGCTTCAGTATTTTTTCCAGAATAGAAGCTTCCTGGAAGGAAATCCACTGAAAGGAGTGGATTTCTGAACATTGGTGGCTCTGTGCATTGATTCTTCCTGAGAAAAGGGAAATTGAGAATTGAATGATCTTTGAACTTTATGTAAACTTTTGGATTTTTAATCCATATCAACCTTCAGCAAGTGTTTTAATCCACATAATAGATCTTCCCAGAAATGGGCCAAGACGTCAGTTTATGTATATAATCTTAAGGAAAGTCAGTTATAGAGAATGATAGAGATTTAAAGATATTTGTCTGAGGTCTTGGAAGTAGTTGATGGCTGACCTTGAACTACGTCACCAGCCCCCTTACTTTTGACAGTGTATTTCCTTGTATTAAATGTGTGCTGTCTTAGCAAGAAACTAGACAGCTTTCATTACAAAACCTATACTGAATCAGACACCCTCGCACCATGAAGTCAGAGAATCACTAAACAAGTGAACGTTTTACTAGCTCCCAGATAGTCCAGAAATAATTTCTTCTGTATAAAGTGGTTATGAGCTTATAACTCAAAATTGTTATGAGTTTCTTCAGGTCCTGGGGGTAGGAGGTGCCACTATGGACTCGGACCAGGCTGTTCAGACAGCAGACGATCCCCACTCCCGATCTGCAACTTTGTCACTTGGCCTTTTTGTTCTCTATTTCTTCATTTGTAATTTGTTCCTTCCGTATGTGTCATGTGGAGAAATCTCCTGAAGACTAGTGTAATGAAATACAGGGAGTCATAGGTTTCAACTAGCTTTCAGGGCTTTGGGAAGTATTTCTCAAGGACTTTGAGATCTCCCACTGAAAAGCCATGTAAAAGGAGAATCATCTAATTTCATTTCATTTTCCTGGTCAGAGATAATAAACATTATCATTATTAAATATACATCTTCTGTCTTTCATAAACAAGATGTCAGACAACTGACATATAAACAGAAACATACATAAACAGATAAATATATAAATAGATACATAGAGATCTTTGTAATCATTCTCTTATCTACCAGAATAAGGAAATAAAACACACTTATCTTCAATGTTTTGTTTCTTAAGTTGCCTAAGTCTATGTATTAAATAGAACCATATGCCCATTTACATTATACTGCAAAAACTAAAAAGAAATATGTCTTACATGTATTCCTTGTTAATTTTGGAAGATACATTTCCTTCAGACTCCCTTGGAGGATTTATCAAACGATAGGGTGGATATGATTGATGTGAAGTCTTTACCACTTCTCATCTCTAACATGTGCATTCTCTGGATTTCTGCACTGCTTATGAACTTGAGGATGGTAAAGCAGAGTGAAGAATCACCTGGGGTGAGATAAAATCTTGAAAATGTGGCATGAGTAGATAGGTAGCAAATCACCAAATGCTAATTTGATCTGGCAACCGAGTCATCCTTAGGAGGCAAACACTGGGGAGATGGGTCTGCTTTTATGGCTCCTTGATTTTATAGAGACCAGGTAGATGAAGCCGCAGAATTGGGGTGTAAGATGGGATTGGGGGAAGGTGATTCTACTATTTATACAAAAGCTCAGATATGCCTAATTTCACTTAAAGCACCTGACCATCAAGAAGCTATTTCAGCAACTGTGATTGGTATAAACTAGTTTAACTTTAATTAGATATAAAACTTAAGAATAAAACAAAGTGATGTAGAAAAGCTTGGCTATGTCTAGTACAGGTAAACCACAAAGCCTCTCTTTGTACTGATGTCTGAGGTTCCATATTGATTTTTTAGAATATCTTTTTCTTTTCAAGACAAGATACGTTCTACACAAAGGCATAATAGGATGTGGATCAGGTAATTTGCCCTCACCCTCTCCTACTCAGAGATGCCACAGTCTGTGGCCTCTTAAATTCTGGAGTGACATTTAATTGATGTTTATCTTATCACGGAAAATGGCTCATGAACAGAGGTGGTATTTTCACAACCACATAGAAATACTGGGTTTAGAAAACAAGTCTGACCCAACACAAAAGATTTCACTCAGCCCAGATAAAACACTATCATTTGCTAAAATTAAACATATTTCTGATGGTTTTCTATTTATATAGCAGTACAGAGTAAGATTGTAAATCACTAAGCTATTAGAATTCAATTTTATCCTATTTGTCATGCTGCTGACCAATATAGAGCTTCCATTTTTCCATGAAATATGCTGCCAAATTCCCTGGTGCATCTGACCTTGTGCTTCTCCTCATGTCCAAAGCTCAACAGTATGAGTGTAGACATTCACAAACACAGTTCCCAGATCCTTGCTTCCCGGCCCATGCCTGAGGCTCGAGAATGGGAAACTGGGAGACACATCTGTGCTAAGATTGAGACGCCCTACACTCAGGGTCTATTCCTTATTTATGCTTTTGATGTTAGGAAATATATTAGAAATAAATCATGTGATGTTCAAGGACTGGCAGAGGACATTTAAAAAAATAGACAAGTTGGGAAGCAACTAATCATAGTGAGGAGATAAAACAGAGGAAATTTGAAACTATAAGGGAAAAGAGTGGCCTAGTCAATGGGTAGGGACATTATTTCTAGAATAAGAGTGAAAAGATTTCACTAATATAAGGAATATCTCACTAGATCAAAATAAAGGAACTCCCATGAAGGTTTTAGTCAATATTAGATAATAACAGGTAAGTTACCGACACAGCTGTGATGCATAAACTCTGGGATTCTTTCTTTCCTGGATGCTACTAGATAAAAGGGCATCTCATTTAATATGCCGTAGGAGGTGATGTGGAGTTCTGAGTCAGCTGCTTGCATTTCATCTCATTAAAGGAACTCAGAATGAAGTGAAGAGTAAAGAAATTAAGTTACTGCTCCATGCTTTGGAAAAGGGGGGAAGAGAAAGAAAAATGTAAAGAGGTGTCTTGTTAACTGCGGTGCTGTGTTTGTTTGCTAGTTATATTCTCTACCAAGAAAAACATGGGTAACAGTCAATAAGCCCTATCTGTGGTCTTTATTGAATTTAAAATCATGTATAGACAAATGCAAAATATAATTTTATTTACCTGATTCTTTTTTTTTTTTTTCACATATAAACTTTCCATATAAAAACATGTCCAGGACTTCATAACTACTTTTCATTTTCAAAAAACAAACCCAAACTTACCAGCCTTTTTGTTAAAAACAATAGGAATTTATCTGAGTCCAGTATTCTTAAATCCCCCTTAACACTTATCTGTGTGTTCTATGATGGCAGAACTTGCCAGCAATAGGGATACTGCTCTTAAGAAATTATACTTTAAAACATATTAAAATGTAGTTTTTGGCAGTTGGAGTGCCCAATTTTCCTTTATGGCATGGGCAAGCTTAAGAAAAATATTTTCAGAGCTCAGTTCTTCTCACATTAAATACAAGCTGAAAAGGTGAATGGTACTAGGCGAATGGTCAGCGTGCCTCTCTGGTCACGTCTTAGACTTCGAACCTTGTACGAAGTTCTGCTTTCAAAGCCGCTAATCCACGGGCCTCCATAGGGCAGGACTTGAGGAGGGTAGACATCTTGGAAATCCTTCGCTATCAGTTCAGCGGGATGCTGATGATTTCATTTGACGTTGAAAAAGCAAGGAGAGAGATGTTAGGCTTATGCTATTACCGCCACGCTAGAGTTAGATGTCGTGACTGTTTTTATTTTATGGACAGGACAATTCAATTTAAAAACAGACCATGCAGCGCCAACGTGTGGGCCTCCGCTGGTAGGTTGGCCGCGTTGGCGAGCTAGAGAACAACTGCTTATCAGCCTGCTATTTATGGGTTCACTTGTGCACTTCAGGCATGTCGGTGAGGAGAACTCTCAGGTACAGTTCTCAGCCCAGCTGGTAAACAGTACAGCTGCCATCGGAATGCAGGGCCTGACGTCATCCTGCCGTGCTCTCTGTGCAGAAAGGTTCGCCGTTGGTAAAGATGAAAAGCACTGCAGATGTCATCTTCCAAATGCTGTGCTTTTTTAGGTAGTCCATTGAAAGTCCAGTGCTCCAAAACCATTACTAGGAAACTGGTTTTACTATATTCTCCTCGAGGTTTATTTTGTTCAAAACTCCAAGTTTCAGTGACGAGGAGTCATCGGCCCACACGATGGATGTTGACAAACTTTTTTTTTTAGTTTTGAAAATCGATTTCCTCTGATGTTTGTGCAGCAGCTGTTTCAACTTGTCTTTGAAAAAGCTGGTTGTGAGAGTGTAGAGGATTGGGTTCAAGGCACTGTTTACTGGGAGGAAAAATATGACCACCCAGGAAGTGATTGTTTCTGAGAAGGAAAAGAAGTGTGAAAGAAAGTTGAGGTTTTCATAGACACAAGACACATAACACTTTACAGTCAATGCTATTTTTGAGACGGCTACCTGGTTCGTTTACGTTCTCTCTCACCTCATGGAAAATCTCTTTGCTGCAAGAGCATAGGAGCCACGAATTCAAGGTCCTACCACCAACTTTTCTGAGTTTCAGAAACTACTTTGCAGGTTGTTACGAAACAACATGGGAGGAAATATGTGAAAACACTTCACAAACTATAAATTGATATATAATGTATTTTTCTTGTTTTTATTGCCCTTCCTTATAGAAAAATAAGAAAATGAGGAAATAATTCATAATCAATAGGACAGTGTCCAGAACTAGAAGGTTCTGGTCCAGAGTCAGCTCTGACCTTGGTCTGAATTTCAGTCCTGAAGGTCTTCCTGCCCTGCCCTCATATCCCCGCTGCTATATTCAGAATGCAGTCAGAAGATTTGAAGAGCAAAAAAGAATATATCTCCAAACTCAATGAATTCCTTCTGTGTGAAGGCTTACAAAGGCTAATAGAGTATTAAGGGAAATATGCCAGAAAAAGTGAGAAGAAACTTTGGATGGCAGTGTCATTTCTGAATTCAGTTGTCCCTCAGTATCCACCATGGAAGTGGTTCCAGGAGCTCCACAGACACTGAAATCAACAGGTTCTCAAGTCCGTTAAATAAAATGGCATAGTATTTGCATATAACCTATGCACATCCCCCCGTATACTTTACATCATCTCTAGATTACTTCACCTAATACAAGGTACAGCCATGTAAAGAGCTGTAAATACAATGTAAATGCTATGTAAATATTTGCCAGCACAAGGCAAATTAAAGTTTTGCTTTTTGGAACTTTCTGGAAATTTTTTTCCAATATTTTCCATCTGCAGTTGGTTGAATGCATGGATTTGGAATGCAGGGCTACGGAGGGCTGACGGTACATCGGTTGCTTGGTTAGGATGAAATCTATTTTCTCCCTTAAACAGAGCCTGCTCCCAGGGTTACACACTTCTTAGCTGTGTGACTGTGGGCAAATCCCCTAAGCTCGCCAGACCTCAACTGCCTTATCTGTGAAAGGGGCTGACGATAACTTACATGACTGAAGTCAGTGAGCTGGGCCGGCTCTGCGGACAACCATTTTCAGCACATTTTCAGAACCTCGGGTTCTCCAGTCCCACCACACTCTGCTGTCTCCTCCCCCATCTTCAAAAGTCTGAGAACTGCCAGCTCAGGTAAGAGCTGGACATAAGCCTAGCATCCTTCCTCTCCCCCTCTCCTTTGTGACCCCCTCCTGTAAATTTCTTATCCTTCAGACACTGTTACTTGTTCTTCTCTTAGCCCTGCTCTGTTCTCCACATCCTGTCTGTCATTCCTCCGGTTTACTTTTCCATTTCTTCTCTGACTTTATCTGCCCTTTCCTCCTTCCCTTTGATCTCCCCCTTCTCCTTTTTCTATGTTTGCCTTTCCTCTTTTCCATCCTGTCTTCTCTTTCTTTTCCTTATTTCTTTTTAACTGGAAAGAATATGAAAGAAATATGTTTCTATTTAGCATACCTTAGATTTATTAAATGAAGTTTTATATTACTAGATTATCTGTCCTTAATTTAAAAAAAAAATTAGATATGAACAGTTTGTGACTGAAGAAAAACAGTCAGTTGTTTTTTGTCTGTTGTGTCCCCAAAGGAGGTTGTGATCAGGAATGAGACTTCCTGTTCGTCTCAGGATGACTCACTGATGTAAGGTTAGCAGGTAAGTCCTGAGACGGGAGAGCTGAAGCCAGCTTATCTTTGGGGCTGACCCCATGTACTCTCAGTGACCTACCATGATGGAGCAGACACCAGAGTTCTTGGAGGGTGGGGACAGGGGGCATTTAGGTCCATGAATGTAGCAATTTCTACAACACCATGGGAAGTTGGGCAAGCGAGGAGGGGCTTAGTCAAATGTGGTAAAGACTTCTCTCCTAGGTGCACCGAGGTATTCAAGACAAACCTCAAAGGACTGAACTATAAAATGTAGAGAAAGACCAATGTGTGGCCCAATAACATTTTCATGATTTTTTTTCCTGTTCTAGTTCCATATCATGATCTGAAATGTCTTAGACTCTCTCTAAGAATAATGATTACTACCCCTGCTATCAGAAAACCTTGTTGTGAGACTAAGCTCATAGGTTAAGGGGATGCTGCAAATGTTGTATGTCATTTTGCAGTGAGGCATTTGGCAAGGCAGAGGGACATAAATAGTTGCAGGTGTTTGTTACTTGTACATTCATCACTCTTTTATAAGGGCTTCTGATGTGTCAACCCCATGCTTGACACTTCTTTTGTTTTTATCCAAAAGATTTCATATTCCGTGGAATCTCATTATAAAGTCATACAAATAGAATTTCACAAAATTGATTTATCTTAGGCCTATTGTCAGAAAGTTTAGTTAAGAATAAAATAAAATGACTGTTAAAGATGTTCCTCTGGTACAAATCCTGAAAACATCTTCTACCAAGATGAAGAAGACAATTCTTGCCCTGGAGGAACACTCCAAATAGATTTGCAATAGACTGAAAAAGTGAGTTGAAGATGATCCCAAAGTTTGTTTCCCTGAGGGTTGGGCAAAAGCCCTGGGTGGACCCTAGGATGGCTACAATTTCTAGGTCCCAGAAAGGCCTTCAAGCAAAATCCTAACTAATGAAAGGTGATTTTCTCTGGTTGAAGTAGGGGTGTGGCCTTTTAGATAGGCACTTTCATGGAACATTAGACCTCCACAGGGCACAGTGTGACAACCACATGGCTAGGGCCATGAAATAGACTGGTGGTTCTTAACCAGGGTTGTGCACCTTAGAATCACAAACACCCATGTAGAGGCCTTGGCCCCTACAGACTAAATTCAGAGGCCCAGGGTGAAACCCGGGCATGTATATTTTGTTTTGTTTTAGGTACTCTTGGTGAAGCACCACTATCTAGCTCAAGTGGAAGCAAGACACTAATACTTAGTTTTTCTCTGTCTCCTGTGTTTTTGTTATTCTTGTCTGGGTTGCACCATTACCCAATTCCTATCGTAGAATACTGATTATAAAACACTTAGAAAATCCTAAACCTTTGTATTCAAGTTGTAGGTATTTATGGAGAACTTACTATATGTGATGGACTGTATTCTCGCCTCGTCAAACAAAGGGCATAAGAAAGCACAACGTACTTGGGAATAACAGAAGGGACTGACCTGGTATTTCCACCCGGAAGAGGGAAAGGATTTTAATTACAAATACAGGAATCCAGCAGATGGCATCAGAGAACACTATAAAAAAGAAACGGTTTGCAACGGCCGCCTCTCTTCCAGTGTCATTCCTCAATTCTGAAGTCTGCAAGGCAGTTTTTTGAATGGAACAGAACATAATAGTATAGGAAAACACAATGATGAGAAAAGCCAGCAAATTCATACCTGTTGGGAAAAGCACACCTCTTAACATCTCAGGTGTATAAATCAACAGTAGAAATACTGTGTTACGTAGATGTTCAATACGGTGCCGCTCCCCCACCCCCGTACTTCCAGGAAGCATACTTGGTATAAGCCCAGTGGTAAATCAGCTAAAACCCTGAATCCAATGCTATAAACTGGAACAAGTTTAAAAAATTGGGTTTGCCAGATCAAAAAGGTATTTTAAATACATACACTTTTCCAAGAATTGTAGACTTTGAAATTCAGATCTATGTATATCATGAGGTAAATTTTAGCTTTTTTAAAGCAGGAAAAAAGCTATTTCATTTTTAGTTCTCTGCAAATTCAAACCTTAAGGGATTACTGTAATCACATGTAGAGCTCAAGAAATCAATATGTCCCTATTCCTTTAACTTATAAGTATGAATAAGATATCCTTGGAATATCAAGAAGACAATAGCCTCAGAAACATTCTTTCTTATGTGTTTTGGTCTTAAAAAAAATAATACATAGGACTAAAATACATTTTTTTTTCTTCAGTTTGCCCACAGTAATCTAAACTAAAATTCAGAACCTTTTAGACTTGTTTTAGAAAATCAAGGAATAAGAGAAAAATTAAAAATTCAACTATATAAATTACTCTTTTAGGGTCAAATATGTTCAGAAGATTCTCACTTATCATTATAGTATAATGCTGACTTCTTTGTCACTCTGTTATATTCTTGCTCTGATAAAAATCGTAAAAGTGATCATCTTATTCCTTATAGCGAATATAAAATTTCCATATAATTTCAAAGTTCTTTAAAAAATGTTCATCTGATTAGACTGTATGTAAGACTGGTGAAGTCCAGGGAAAAATTCTATAAATTCAAGGTGTTCCATTGTTTTTATCCAAAAGATTTCATATTCCATGGAATCTCATTATAAATTCACACAAATAGAATTTCACAAAATTAATTTATCTCAGGCCTATTGTCAGAAAGTTTAGTTAAGAATAAAATAAGGGAGGAGCTTCAAGCTGGCTGAAGAGTAAGAGGCGGAGATCACCTTTCTCCCCACAAATATGTCAGAAATACATCTACATGTGGAACAGCTCCTACAGAACACCTACTGAACGCTGGCAGACCTCAGACCTCCCAAAAGGCAAGAAACTCCCTATGTACCTGGGTAGGGCAAAAGAAAAAAGAAAAAACAGAGACAAAAGAATAGGGACGGGACCTGCACCAGTGGGAGGGAGCTGTGAAGGAGGAAAGGTTTCCACGTACTAGGAAGCCCCTTCGCGGGCGGATACTGTGGGTGGCGGAGGGGGGAAGCTTCAGAGCCACGGAGGAGAGCGCAGCCACAGGGGTGCGGAGGGCAAAGTGGAGAGATTCCCGCACGGAGGATCAGTGCCGAGCAGCACTCACCAGCCCGAGAGGCTTGTCTGCTCCCCCGCCGGGGCAGGCAGGGGCTGGGAGCTGAGGCTCGGGCTTCGGTGGGATCGCAGGGAGAGGACGGGGGTTGGCGGCGTGAACACAGCCTGAAGGGGCTAGTGCGCCACGGCTAGCTGGGAGGGAGTCCGGGAAAAAGTCTGGAGCTGCCGAAGAGGCAAGAGGCTTTTTCATGCCTCTTTGTTTCCTGGTGCGCGAGGAGAGGGGATTAATAGCACCGCTTAAAGGAGCTCCAGAGACGGCGCGAGCTGCGCCTACCAGCGCGGACCCCAGAGATGGGCATGGGACGCTAAGGCTGCTGCTGCCGCCACCAAGAAGCCTGTGTGCGAGCCCAGGTCACTCTCCACACCTCCCCTCCCGGGAGCCTGTGCAGCCCGCCACTGCCAGGGTCCTGTGACCCAGGGACAACTTCCCTGGGAGAACGCATGGCGCGCCTCAGGCTGGTGCAACGTCACGCCGGCCTCTGCCGCCGCAGGCTCGCCCTGCATCCGTACCCCTCCTTCCCCCCAGGCTGAGTGAGCCAGAGCCCCGGAAGCAGCTGCTCCTTTAACCCTGTCCTGTCTGAGCGAAGAACAGACGCCCTCAGGTGACCTACACACAGAGGTGGGTCCAAATCCAAAGCTGAACCTTGGGAGCTGTGCGAACAAAGAAGAGAAAGGGAAATCTCTCCCAGCAGCCGCAGAAGCAGTGGATTAAAGCTCCACAATCAACTTGATGTACCCTGCATCTGTTGAATACCTGAATAGACAACGAATCATCCCAAATTGAGGAGGTGGACTTTGGGAGCAACGATATATATATTTTTTCCCCTTTTTCTCTTTTTGTGAGTGTGTATGTGTATGCTTCTGTGTGTGATTTTGTCTTTATAGCTTTCCTTTTACCATTTGTCCTAGGGTTCTGTCTGTCCGTTTTTTCTGTGTTTGTGTTTTTTTTAATTACTTAAAAATTTTTTTCTTAATAATTATTTTTTTTCTTTTAATAACTTTATTTTATATTATTTTATTTTATTTTATCTTCTTTCTCTCTTGCTTTCTATTTTTTCTCCCTTTTATTCTGAGCCGTGTGGATGAAAGGCTCTTGGTGCTCCAGCCAGGCGTCAGGGCTGTGCCTCTGAGGTGGGAGAGCCAACTTCAGGACACTGGTCCACAAGAGACCTCCCAGCTCCACGTAATATCAAACGGTGAAAATCTCCCAGAGATCTCCATCTCAACGCCAAGACCCAGCTTCACTCAACGACCAGCAAGCTACAGTGCTGGACGCCCTATGCCAAACAACTAGCAAGACAGGAACACAACCCCATCCATTAGCAGAGAGGCTGCCTAAAATCATAATAAGGCCACAGACACCCCAAAACACTGGACACTGGACGCAGACCTGCCCACCAGAAAGACAAGATCCAACCTCATCCACCAAAACACAGGCACTACTCCCCTCCACCAGGAAGCCTACACAACCCACTGAACCAACCTTAGCCACTGGGGGCAGACACCAAAAACAACAGGAACTACGAACCTGCAGCCTGTGAAAAGGAGACCCCAAACACAGTAACTTAAGCAAAATGAGAAGACAGAAGAACACAGAGCAGATGAAGGAGCAAGGCAAAAACCCACCAGACCTAACAAATGAAGAGGAAATAGGCAGTCTACCTGAAAAAGAATTCAGACTAATGATAGTAAAGGTGATCCAAAATCTTGGAAATAGAATAGAGAAAATACAAACGTTTAACAAGGACCTAGAAGAACTAAAGAGCAAATAAACAGTGATTAACAACACAATAAATGAAATTAAAAATTCTCTAGAAGGGATCAATAGCAGAATAACTGAGGCAGAAGAACAGATAAGTAACCTGGAAGATAAAATAGTGGAAATAACTACTGCAGAGAGAATAAAGAAAAAAGAATGAAAAGAATTGAGGACAGTCTCAGAGACCTCTGGGACAATATTAAATGCACCTACATTCGAATTATAGGGGTCCCAGAAGAAGAAGAAAAAAAGAAAGGGACTGAGAAAATATTTGAAGAGATTAATAGTTGAAAATTTCCCTAATATGGGAAAGGAAATAGTTAACCAAGTCCAGGAAGCACAGAGAGTCCCATACAGGATAAATCCAAGGAGAAACATGCCAAGACACATATTAATCAAACTATCAAAAATTAAATACAAAGAAAAAATATTAAAAGCAGCAAGGGAAAAACAACAAATAACACACAAGGGAATCCCCATAAGCTTAACAGCTGATTTCTCAGCAGAAACTCTGCAAGCCAGAAGGGAGTGGCAGGACATATTTAAAGTGATGAAGGAGAAAAACGTACAACCAAGATTACTCTACCCAGCAAGGATCTCAATCAGATTTGACAGAGAAATTAAAATATTTACAGACAAGCAAAAGCTAAGAAAATTCAGCACCACCAAACCAGCTTTACAACAAATGCTAAAGGAACTTCTCTAGGCAGGAAACACAAGAGAAGGAAAAGACCTACAATAACAAACCCAAAACATTTAAGAAAATGGGAATAGGAACATACATATCGATAATTACCTCAAATGTAAATGGATTAAATGCTCCCACCAAAAGACATAGACTGGCTGAATGGATACAAAAACAAGACCCGTATATATGCTGTCTACAAGAGACCCACTTCAGACCTAGGGACACATACAGACTGAAAGTGAGGGGTTGGAAAAAGATATTCCATGCAAATGGATATCAAAAGAAAGCTGGAGTAGCAATACTCATATCACACAAAATAGCCGTTAAATTAAAGACTATTACAAGAGACAAAGAAGGACACTACATAATGATCAAGGGATCAATCCAAGAAAAAGATATAACAATTGTAAATGTTTATGCACCCAACATAGGAGCACCTCAATACATAAGGCAAATACTAACAGCCATAAAAGGAGAAATCGACAGTAACACAATCATAATAGGGGACTTTAACACCCCGCTTTCACCAATGGACAGATCATCCAAAATGAAAATAAATAAGGAAACACAAGCTTTAAATGACACATTACACAAGACGGAATTAATTGATATTTATAGGACATTCTATCCAAAAACAACAGAATACACTTTCTTCTCAAGTGCTCATGGAACATTCTCCAGGAGAGATCATATCTTGGGTCACAAATCAAGCCTTGGTAAATTTAAGAAAATTGAAATCGCATCAAGTATCTTTTCCGACCACAACGCTATGAGACTAGATATCAACTACAGGAAAAAAATCTGTAAAAAATACAAACACATGGTGGCTAAACAATACGCTACTTAATAACCAAGAGGTCACTGAAGAAATCAAAGAGGAAATCAAAAAATACCTAGAGGGCTTCCCTGGTGGCGCAGTGGTTGAGAATCTGCCTGCTAATGCAGGGGACACGGGTTCGAGCCCTGGTCTGGGAAGATCCCACATGCCACGGAGCAGCTGGGCCCGTGAGCCACAATTGCTGAGCCTGCGCGTCTGGAGCCTGTGCCCCGCGACGGGAGGGGCCGCGATAGAGAAAGGCCCGCGCACCGCGATGAAGGGCGGTCCCCGCACCGCGATGAAGAGTGGCCCCCGCTTGCCGCAACTGGAGAAAGCCCTCGCACGAACCGAAGACCCAACACAGCCAAAAATAAATATAGATAAATAAATAAATAAATAAGAAAATCCTTAAAAAAAAAAAAAAAAAAAAAAAAAAAAAACCTAGAAACAAATGACCATGAAAACACAACGACCCAAAGCCTTTGGGATGCAGCAAAAGTAGTTCTAAGAGGGAAGTTTATAGCAATACAATCCTACCTTAAGAAACAAGAAATATCTCAAATAAACAAGCTTACCTTACACCTAAAGCAATTAGAGAAAGAAGAACAAAAAAACCCCAAGGTTAGCAGAAGGAAAGAAATCATAAAGATCAGATCAGAAATAAATGAAAAAGAAATGAAGGAAGTGGTAGCAAAGATCAATAAAACTAAAAGCTGGTTCTTTGAGAAGATAAACAAAATGGATAAACCATTAGCCAGACTCATCAAGAAAAAAAGGGAGAAGACTCAAATCAATAGAATTAGAAATGAAAAAGGAGAAGTAACAACTGACACTGCAGAAATACAAATGATCATGAGAGACTACTACAAGCAACTCTATGCCAATAAAATGGACAACCTGGAAGAAATGGACAAATTCTTAGAAATGCACAACCTTCCAAGACTGAACCAGGTGGAAATAGAAAATATGAACAGTCCAATCAGAAGCACTGAAATTCAAACTGTAATTAAAATCTTCCAACAAACAAAAGCCCAGGACCGGATGGATTCACAGGCGAATTCTATCAAACAGTTAGAGAAGAGCTGTCACCCATCCTTCTCAAACTCTTCCAAAATATAGCAGAGGGAGGTACACTCCCAAACTCATTCTACGAGGCCACCATAACCCTGAAACCAAAACCAGACAAAGACGTCACAAAGAAAGAAAACTACAGGCCAATACCACTGATGAACATAGATGCAAAAATCCTCAACAAAATACTAGCAAACAGAATCCAACAGCACATTAAAAGGATTATACACCATGATCAAGTGGGGTTTATCCCAGGAATGCAAGGATTCTTCAATATACGCAAATCAATCAATGTGATACACCATATTAACAAACTGAAGGAGAAAAACCATATGATCATCTCAATAGATGCAGAAAAAGCTTTTGACAAAATTCAACACACATTTATGATAAAAACCCTCCAGAAAGCAAGCACAGAGGGAACTTTCCTCAACATAATAAAGGCCATATATGACAAACCGACAGCCAACATCGTCCTCAGTGGTGAAAAACTGAAACCATTTCCACTAAGATCAGGAAGAAGACAAGGTTGCCCACTCTCACCACTATTATTCAACATAGTTTTGGAATTTTTAGCCACAGCAATCAGAGAAGAAAAAGAAATAAAAGGAATCCAAATCGGAAAAGAAGAAGTAAAGCTGTCACTGTTGCAGATGACACGAAACTATACATAGAGAATCCTAAAGATGCTACCAGAAAACTACTAGAGCTAATCAATGAATTTGGTAAAGTAGCTGGATACAACATTAATGCACAGAAATCTCTAGCATTCCTATACCCTAATGATGACAAATCTGAAAGTGAAATTAAGGAAACACTCCCATTTACCATTCCAACAAAAAGAATAAAATATCTAGGAATAAACCTACCTAAGGAGACCAAAGACCTGTATGCAGAAAATTATAAGACACTGATGAAAGAAATTAAAGATGGTACAAATAGATGGAGAGAAATACTATGTTCTCGGACTGGAAAAATCAACATTGTGAAAATGACTCTACTACCCAAAGCAATCTACAGATTCAATGCAATCCTTATCAAACTACCAATGGCATTTTTCACAGAACCAGAACCAAAAATTTCACAATTTGTATGGAAACACAAAAGACTGTGAATAGCCAAAGCAATCTTGAGAAAGAAAAACGGAGCTGGAGGAATCAGGCTCCCTGACTTCAGATTACACTACAAAGCTACAGTAATCAAGACAGTATGGTACTGGCTCAAAACCAGAAATATAGATCAATGGAACAGGATAGAAAGCCCAGAGATAAACCCACGCACCTATGGTCACCTTATCTTTGATAAAGGAGGCAAGAATATACAGTGGAGAAAAGACAGCCTCTTCAATAAGTGGTGTTGGGCAAACTGGACAGCTACATGTAAAAGAATGAAATTAGAACACTCCCTAACACCATACAAAAAAATAAACTCAAAATGGATTAAAGACCTAAATGTAAGGCCAAACACCATAAAACTCTTAGAGGAAAACATAGGTAGAACACTCTATGACATAAATCACAGCAAGATCCTTTTCGACCCACCTCCTAGAGAAATGGAAATAAAAACAAAAATAAACAAATGGGACCTAATGAAACTTAAAAGCTTTTGCACAGCAAAGGAAACCATAAACAAGACGAAAAGACAACCCTCAGAATGGGAGAAAATATTTGCAAATGAAGCAACTGAGAAAGGATTAATCTCCAAAATTTACAAGCAGCTCATGCAGCTCAGTATCAAAAAATCAACCCAATCCAAAAATGGGCAGAAGACCTAAACAGACATTTCTCCGAAGAAGATATACAGATCACCAACAAACACATGAAAGAATGCTCAACATCATTTATCATTAGAGAAATGCAAATGAAAACTACAATGAGATATCATCTCACACCGGTCAGAATGGCCATCATCAAAAAATCTACAAACAATAAATGCTGGAGAGGGTGTGGAAAAAAGGGAACCCTCGGGGGCTTCCCTGGTGGCGCAGTGGTTGAGAATCTGCCTGCCAATGCAGGGGACACGGGTTCCAGCCCTGGTCTGGGAAGATCCCACATGCCGCGGAGCAACTGGGCCCGTGAGCCACAACTACTGAGCCTGCGCGCCTGGAGCCTGTGCTCCGCAACAAGAGAGGCCTGCGCACCGCGATGAAGAGTGGCCCCCGCTTGCCACAACTAGAGAAAGCCCTTGCATAGAAACGAAGACCCAACACAGTCAAAAAAATAAAAAAATAAAAAAAAATAAAAAAAAATAAAAAAAAAAAAAAAAAAAAAGGGAACCCTCTTGCACTGTTGGTGGGAATGTAAATTGATACAGCCACTACGGAGAACAGTATGGAGATTCCTTAAAAAATTAAAAATAGAACTATCATACGACCCAGCAATCCCACTACTGGGCATATACCCTGAGAAAACCATAATTCAAAAAGAGTCATGTACCAAAATGTTCATTGCAGCTCTATTTACAATAGCCAGGACATGGAAGCAACCTAAGTGTCCATCAACAGATGAATGGATAAAGAAGATGTGACACATATATACAATGGAATATTACTCAGCCATGAAAAGAAACGAAATTGAGTTATTTGTAGTGAGGTGGATGGACCTAGAGTCTGTCATACAGAGTGAAGTAAGTCAGAAAGAGAAAAACAAATACCATATGCTAACACATATATATGGAATCTAAGAAAAAAAAAAAAAGGTCATGAAGAACCTAGGGGCAAGAGGGGAATAAAGACACAGACCTACTAGCGAATGGACTTGAGGATATGGGGAGGGGGAAGGGTAAGCTGTGACAAAGTGAGAGAGTGGCATGGACATATACACACTACCAAACGTAAAATAGATAGCTAGTGGGAAGCAGCCGCACAGCACAGGGAGATCAGCTCAGTGCTTTGTGACCACCTAGGGGGTGGGATAGGGAGGGTGGGAGGGAGGGAGACCCAAGAGGGAGGAGATATGGGAACATATGTATATATATAGCTGATTCACTTTGTTATAAAGCAGAAACTAACACACCATTGTAAAGCAATTATACTCCAATAAAGGTGTTAAAAAAAAAAAAAGAAGAAAATAAAATGTCTGTTAAAGATGTTCCTCTGGTACAAATCCTGAAAACAGACTTATAGAAAGGTTCAGAAGTGTATGTTCTGAAAGCACCATAGGAATGTGAGATGTTAACAGTAGGGGAACCTGGGTGAGGGGTATAAGGAAACTGTACTGTCCTGGCAAATTTTCTCTAAATCTAAATATATTCTAAAATAAAAAAATTATTTAAAAACTACATAGTCTTATATTTTTTAAGCAAAAGAAGGGGCTCTAGGACTCCATCTCTCACAGATAAGCTATGTGTATGTAGATGATGTTTATGTGTGTGTGCTAAACCCTGGTAGTGATGCCCACACCTTAACTGTAAGATCCAGCCATGCCATAGTTCTTCTTTTTTTTTTCTTTTTCCACACCATAGTTCTTTTGCCCTTTATCTGGGCCTGTTCCCAGGCTGTGGGTCTCCAGCTCCTGGAACACGACCTCTGCCTTCACTTGGCTAATGTGTCCTCATCCTCTGGGCCTCCGTTTGGATTCATTTCTACTGGGATGTCTTCCCTGGTCCTCAGATCTGGGGCTCCTGGAACATCCTGTACTCCTCCTTCGTGGCATCTGTCAGCCTGTGACGTGAGGACGTGTTTCCTTGTCTTCATCCTTCTTTCTGGCTGCAGATCCGTGGGGCCAATCTGTTTTATCTCCAGTTCCCTGGCCTATAGGAGATGCTTAATAAATCCTGTTTGAACCAATGAATGTACAGTAGTGTGTGTGCATATATGTGTGTGTGAGGGAGAGAGGGCTTCCATGAAGTGCACCTATGCCGGGAACGGCTTACAACATTGTAGGAGTGCCACAGCCATGAAAAAATGGCTATCAAACAGGGTTTATGTGAGGAGTATTATTAAAATGGTGCATATAAAGTGTTTTCTTTTTCAGAGGAAGAAGAGAAGGAATAGATGGAGAATAGCTGGGAGTGGCGGTTAGGGCCATTTTGTGATGGGCTTTAAGTGACTAATTTAAACTTGACCTTGGTTGTAGGGAGTTCCTGAAGGTATCTGAGCAGAGCATACTCAGTCCTTTTGGTACTCAGGTAGTGAACAGATAAATAGGAAAGAGAAGACCCCAGAAGCCAAAAGACCAGTGAGGGCTAATGTAATAATTCAGGGCAGAGGTCATAAGGCTTTAAGCAAAGGTGACAGCAGTAGGTAGAGACTGGAAGAAAGAGAAGACAAAGGTGTATTTCGAGGGAAAAATATTTGATGAAAAAGAAAGGATGAGGACTTCTCTGGTGGCGCAGTGGTTAAGAATCTGCCTGTCAATGCAGGGGACACAGGTTCAATCCCTGGTCCGGGAAGATCCCACATGCCACAGAGCAACTAAGCCCGTGCACCACAACCACTGAGCCTGCGCTCCAGAGCCCGCAAGCCACAACGATTGAGCCCGCGCGCCTAGAGCCCATGCTCCGCAACAAGAGAAACCACCGCAATGAGAAGCCTGCGCACCGCAACAAAGAGTAGCCCCCGCTCACCACAACGAGAGAAAGCCCACGTGCAGCAACGAAGACCCAAAGCAGCCAAAAATAAATTAATTAATTTTAAAAAAAGATAACGAATATTAAAACGAAAGGATGATGGAGCTTATTGACTTCTTAGATGAGGGGACAAGATGAGAAGGGGGAATCGAAATGATAATATTGCCCTAGTTAAAGAGGGGACATGGGAATGGCCTTAGTTTTAAGCAAGAGAGATACCTACTAGACAATTTTAAAAGTCTTTTTAATCTTTAAGGGCTAAACTTCTCATTCATTTGTAATAGAGAAGGTAGCGTTTTCTTTTCTAAAACCCTTCATTCTCCCTCTTTAATTAGGGAGAATTAAGAAAACTAAAAAGCAAAGAGTTTTATTAAGCACCCTTCTGTTGCGGACTTTGGAACTGCATTTACAAAAGGTAATAAACCTTCCTGGCATTTCCATTCAGATAATCTCCTGCTAGTCAGTTTCAAGAATTTTATTATTATTTATTTAGTTCATATCTAGACTGTAAAAAAATGAGTTCAAATAACTTGGTAGCGTCACAGGACAAGGCAGCGAACTAGAATTCCTCCAGCTCATTGTCACTTTGTATGAACATGAAATCAAAGGGTCTTACAGCTCATAAAAAGATCATTCAGAGATCCTGACAGTATGTTTTTGTTTTCCATACTGACTCTCTATAATAAAAAATTTAATAAAACCTCCTATAAATACACAGCAAGGACTTTTTTCTTTAAAAAAGGAAAACAGTCTTGACTATATTTGTTTACTTTCTGAAACGGAGAAATATGGCTTTACTGAAATCTATGGTATTGCTACAAGAATAACGTTTGTCCAGGAAATGAAAAATATAATTTACCTAGGAAAATTCCAAGAGAATACCCTTTGCTTCCAATATCTTCTGTTTGGTCATAATAAAGTGGGAAGCATACTCCATTTTTTCCATAAAAGTTTCCAAAATAATCCTCCTTCCAAAATGGAATCACAGCTATTAAAAATCCCACAATCCAGATGCAAATGAGGATGACCGAGGTCTGCCATTTTCCAGGACGGATGTTACTGAAGGGAAAGACAACGGCCAGGAACTTCTCCAAAGTCAAGTACGTCAGCAGGAGGACGGAGACCTCGGTGGACAGCACGGCCAGGAAGCCCAGGAGGCGGCACTCTAAGCTCTCCATCCACAGCAACGCGTACTTCTGATACTGCCCGCGGTATTTTAGATCAAAAACGCCAACGAAGAACAAATAAACACCCATCAGGCAGTCCGCACCTATTGAAGAGTCATAGAATGTATGTTGGTAGTTCCAGCATCTCCATCTTAGTTTTCTGATTTAGGTCTGCTTCCTTCTTCCTGTATTAAATGAACTAACGTAAAACCTACAATAGTGCCTAGAAGCCAATGGACTTCAAAAGGTGTACTATTTCTAAAGTACTACACTGCATCTTTGCTTTATAATTTTGAAAAAAATGGTGGTGGGGAGATAATTTGCGGGGGAATGGGGGGGTCTAGGTTTTAAACAGTAAAAAATATTACTAACATAGTTAATAAAAGGAATAATTTTCTGGGCTTGAGGAGCATGGATGCTATTGCAATTGAAGGTTAAACAAAACATGGTTCTGTAACCCACAACCTGTCCTCTATAATCCATCCCTTAACTCATCGGCTCCCTGTTACCCCATTTCGAAGACATAAGTCACTGCAGATTCATGCAATCCAGAAAAGAGCAGCCAAAGAGAACAATAGTACCTTCATACTTTAAAAAAAATTGCCCAGCATATATAGTTCATATTAAACACCATCTGTTGAATGCCAATTTAATCTAGAGCACAGCTCTCCGAAGATATCCTTAATCCATTTATATAGGAAACATACTTACAACAAAGGATTTTGATGGACGTAGCATGGGTCGTGTTTTCAGCTTTAATGAAAGATCTCATGCCAATGACAAAAAGATTTCCAAAGCAGGTTATGAAAGCTATAACCCAGACAAATATTCTGAGAATATTGTTAGCCAAGAGGTCCTCAAATGAAGAAATGCCGTCAGTCAAGGGCATACATATTCGGACATGGGAAGCATAGGAGCAGTATCGAAAGTTTTTGAAATAACTGAAGTCAAAGGGAAAAAAGAGTCACTTTACAGCAATGACACAGAAACGACAGTTGTAGTCCTATTGGGGCTGCAGCTGTGTTAGGTGTGTGGCTTCACTAGGCTTGGTTATTTTTGTTTAGTAGTGATCACGTAACTATAGAGTTCTTCATTAAATATTACATTACTCTAGGCGGTGTTCTTCCTTTAAAGGTGAAGAACCTAAAGAACACAGGTATCTGCTGTGGCTTGTCTGAGGTGAGTCAGGGGAGGACATGAGAATGGGAAATCTCCAGGACTCTACTTTTCCCCATCACATTGGGTGATTCTCTAGGGTATTACAAAAAAGTAGATTGTCATTGTTAAATTGCTCTTTAGCAAACATTCAGGGGCTTCGGTCTGGGATATAAGGGACCACGGAGTAGCTCACTAAAAACATTCCGGTCTTGTACTTAGTTTTAAGTATATTCACTTAAACCAGCCTTCTTTTCCCTGGTACAGGCAGGAAGGGAAGGTCCCTGAGACTAGGAAAATTCAGTCTCATTGAAGTGAGGAGGAGAAGCAGCTGCCTTAGACACAGATTCCTTAATAGGGCCTGGAAGGACTTAAACCATTTCTAGAGAAAAATATAGGCCTGTCTGTGATCAATGTGTTTATGGTCTAAGTGTGTGGAATCTTGAAGGGCTGGAATTGGGGAGATCATTTGGTTTACTGCCATTCTCCAAACCTGTTATGTTTAGGATTTTCTCCCATAAAACTCATTTTATTTTTATATTCGTTCACCACCTCTTTTAGTTCTTTTCTCTTCATCTAATCTTTTTTTGTCATCTGCCCATTCAATTGCTAAACTAGCAAGTTAAAGAAAGTTTGTTTATTTTTTTTACATTTATATGTGTAGATAAAATTGCTTTGGTAAAAAAAAATCCATTGGATACAATTAAAAGAGCAATTAACTGTTTCATTTTAAAAAGCCAATGTTCTCAACATATGAATACTATATCCTCTGCACTTTTTAAAAACTTCTGACGTTCAATATAATACAATTTAAAAACATTTGAAAGATAAGGTACAGCATGGTGATTATAGTTAATAATACTGTCTTGTATATTTGAAAGTAGCTAAGAGAGTAGACTTTAGAAGTTCTCATCGGGCTTCCCTGGTGGCGCAGTTGTTGAGAATCTGCCTGCCAATGCAGGGGGACACGGGTTCGAGCCCTGGTCTGGGAAGATTCCACGTGCCGCGGAGCAACTAGGCCCGTGAGCCACAACTATTGAGCCTGCGCCTCTGGAGCCTGTGCTCCGCAGCAAGAGAGGCCACGATAATGAGAGGCCTGCGCACCGCGATGAAGAGTGGCCCCCGCTTGCCGCAACTAGAGAAAGCCCTCGCACAGAAACGAAGACCCAACACAGCCATAAATTAATTAATTAATTAATTTAAAAAAAAAAGTTCTCATCACAAGAAAAAAAAATTTGCAACAATGTGTGGTGATGGATGTTACCTAGACTCATTGTGGTGATCATTTTGCAATATAGACAAATATTGCATCATTATGTTGTACACAGGAAACTATAATGCTGTATGTCAATTATATCTCAGTAAAAAAGAGAAAATAAAAATAAAGTAGAAGAAAATTTGAAAAAAAAGAGAGGCAGGGAAAAAAAAAAAAAAAAAGAAAGCTTTACTTTGCCCCGGCTTCCAGGCCTCCCATGATTGGACCCCTGGCTACCCTGATCCGCCTCAGCGCTTCCCGTCCATGCTCACTCCACCCAGACACGTCGGCTCCCTTCTAATCCTCGAACAAGCCAGGCTCACCCCCTTCTCAGTGCAGTGCTTTTGCTTTTCTCTCTTCCTGGAAGAATCTTCCAGGAAGAATTGTCTCCTTCCACTCAGGGCTGCTTGACTGTCACAGCTCTGACTTCTAGGTGAACTACCTACATCCTCCTTCCTTGCCTTTATCTTGCTATACTTTTCTTCCCAGCATTTCTTAATGATTTATTTGTTAACTAGTTTACTTTCTGGTTCCCAAAGCTAAATGGAAGCTCCATGAGGCAGACACTTCTCTCTCCCATTCATCCCTGTGTTCTCCCTGGCATGGGGAAAGTACTCAACAAATACTTGTTAGATGGCAAATGAATGATGCATGGTTTAGTGCTGGGTATGTCACATAGAGATATTGAAGGCTATCCCTGCCCTCAAGTAGCTTACGGTGGTCCAACCTCTCCTCCCACTGGGACCAGGGCACTGGTTGGCAGGTGGACGTGTTTCAATAAACGATGGACAAGGAAGATGAAAGAAGAATCACTAGGTCACTTAGTAGGGAAGTAACTAAGTTCACACATTTTCTGTTAATTGTTGGGTCCTTCTTGACCTCAACCTGCGGTTCATATTTAAAGCAGCAGTTTCTCCATCAAGTTCTATAAAGGTTGAATTTCTTTGTTCTAAGGAGACTTCACATTCTGCCTGCAGCAAGGAAATGATAGCCTCATGAAATATTTATCTACTAGAGCCACAGAAAGAGAATTTATGAAAACCATATGGATATACATCAAATACTTGTCTTTGGCTAATCACACCTACTGCACAGACATAAACAAAATATTCTCCCAAAAGGTCACCTTCACACCAACCATTTCAGCCCCTTGCTGATCCCAACTTGATATCTTACATCGAATCCTCCCTATTGTTGTGGATAACAATGGTTGATTTTTGAAGTCATGAACACATTAGATTACACAGTTGATAAAGAAATGATCATGTCATAAACTCCTATATTAAGACAACTTACACAGTGCACTTTAGCCAAATATATTAACGTGACTTATCAGAACTACTATAAAGATTAATTACCTCTGTTTTGCAGTGCACTCAGTAACAGAAACAACACCTGGAATTTATATAGCATCTTTCCTCTTAAGGGCTCAAATCTTAGAGTAGCTGACTGCTCACTCATGTGAGGTGAATTAATGTTTCCAGGTCTCCTGAGTACCATTAGCCAGTGACTTCATCTTGTGTCATATGTGGCATTCTGGTACCCTAATCTCTTATTGGGCCTCAACTGGATAAACAGCATGTTTCCAGAGAGAAGTTTCATTCATGTCAGCACATCATAATATTGAGCTCTATTTGAACAGGGACCAAAGGTGACAAAATTAAAAAGTTCTCAATAAAAAGACTTTTCTTGCATAAAAACACATTGCAGGGGCTTCCCTGGTGGCACAGTGGTTAAGAATCCATCTGCCCAGGCAGGGGACACAGGTTCGAGCCCTGGTCCGGGAAGATCCCACATGCCGCAGAGCAACTAAGCCCGTGCGCCACAACTACTGAGCCTGCGCTCTAGAGCCCGCGACCCACAACTACTGAGCCCGCGTGCTATAACTACTGAAGCCTGCACGCCTAGAGCCCGTGCTCCGCAACAAGAGAAGCCACCGCAACGATGAGTAGCCCCCGCTCACTGCGACTAAAGAAAGCCCACGCACAGCGATGAAGACCCAACGCAGCCAAAAATAAATTAATTAATTAATTAACTAACTAAAAATAAAACACATTGCAGTGATATATCAGACAGTTTAAAAGAGAATATCAGCAACATTTCACCATACTTTCTTCCCCATCGGCAACATTTCACCATACTTTTTTCCCCACTCTTTCATACATACATACATGTGAGAAAGATTCTTCATGGGCTGAAACATTTGTGTGTTTATACTTGGAATCTCTATCCTTTCCAGGTCTCTGGAAAATATGCACAATAGGTTTCATGTTTTTAGGATTTAACTTTTAAATCATTGTATTCTTTGTCAATCTTAAAAACCATGCTTCAAAATCTTGTTATAAATTCAAATTAGGATGAAAATTTTACAATAAACTGTCTTAGAAAACTGCCATTTCTATTTATGCCTCCTGTAACTTGGAGTTGATTTGTCACTTTCATATGCAGAACAACCTTCTAATAAAACACGTTCATTCATTTCTTTGATTTAAAAATGACAGTTGTGGGCTTCCCTGGTGGCGCAGTGGTTGAGAATCTGCCTGCTAATGCAGGGAACACGGGTTCGAGCCCTGGTCTGGGAAGATCCCACATGCCACGGAGCAGCTGGGCCCGTGAGCCACAATTGCTGAGCCTGCGCGTCTGGAGCCTGTGCCCCGCGACGGGAGGGGCCGCGATAGAGAAAGGCCCGCGCACCGCGATGAAGAGCGGTCCCCGCACCGCGATGAAGAGTGGCCCCCGCTTGCCGCAACTGGAGAAAGCCCTCGCACGAACCGAAGACCCAACACAGCCAAAAATAGATAAATAAATAAATAAATTAATTAATTAATTTTAAAAAAAAAAAAAGTGCCTTTCTAAAAAAAAAAAAAATGACAGTTGTGATTTATATGATTGTGAAACTGGCTCTGTAGTTTGATTTTATAAATCACGAAATATGAGTTAGAGGGTTTCAGACAGGACTTGATATTTTCAACCTGAGTTTTGTCAGAATCTGGATTTAAATACAGTCATTTCTTCCTGGCCTATGTATCTTTAAGGTAGAAAACCATGGAAGCAATAATAAAAGGAGCTCCGATTCAGGACAGTCATTTTCTAAGACAACAGTGGGAAGTATAATTCCTGTAATTCCTCCAACCCCATAAAATGTCCACACAGGACTCCAGTGATAATCTCTAACACTCCTCATTTATCCAGAAGCTTCTTCAAATATGGATTATTAGAAGACACTTTAGGATGGCATGAATTAAGGGAGTCTGCCATGTTCTCAGGAAACATAGATGGAAAGAGGATAGTCTAAAAAGACAGAAACCTTTTGCTTTTTAAAGGCTTATTTTGAAAGATGTTTGATTCTCACTCAGCTTCTTTTGGGCAAATATGAATAAGGATTTCTGGACAAGGTTCTGAGTTTTCCTTTGCATATTGAGTCCTTTATAGAGGACCTTGGTGGTCAGAAATGAGACTTACGAAACAATTCTACCACTGAATCATCACAGGGCCCCTCCTGCAGGAAACTCTGGAGTCCTTTTTAAAGGATTCCGCCCCCCCCTTCTTTCTTCTGCTCTCTAGCTTCTCCTGAACTTATCACAGTTTTACCATTACATGGATTATGTGATTATTTGATGAATAGCCTGTGGTTTTCAAAAGAGCAGAGGCTACTATATACTGAGTGCCCAAGACAGTGCTATGATTAAGTTGGTGGCTAATAAATGTTTGTAAAATAAATGTGTAAATGAATCTTTAGAGGAAAGAAAATGAGACAATAAAGAAAGAAAAGAAATGAAGAAAGGGAAGTATGGGGTAAATAGTTACTACTTTGACTTTTCAGAAAGGCGTGATGTGTAACTTGATACTTTGCCTTTCGGAATTCAGTACGTAGTGAGTGAAGGGAAGATCATTTTGTCCATATCTTCCGGCTTCTTGAGAGCAGGAACCAAGTCTTTTTCATCACTGGATGTTCACTAATATCTATTGAGAATCTAAATCTTGTATTAATTTCCAACAGAAAACTATTTAGCAAGAATAAAAAGTGATATTAAGGATTGGTCTTTGGAATTAAATGAAGAAAGGCTTTGGGCTGGGATGAGGTAAAGTAATATGCACTCTGTGGGGAAAAAAAAAACCAGACTTTAACCAACAATGGCTATTCATGGGAAAGGAACTGATGAGGCTCACAGAACAGCTGGCAGAGTTCTTGGCACCATTTAACATCTAGTATGTTTGAAATTTTAAAATACTAAACAATATTAATTGTCTGAATGTTCATATTTATGGGATAATTTTTTCTTTACTGATTGAAAAGTAAAAAGCATGCTCTGAGGATCGATATCAAGTAGACTGTTGTAGGAAAGAAGAAAGGGAAGAAGTACAGAAGTCTTATATAATTTGCTATTTTTTTTTTACCGACTGCTTAGTAACACAACTATTGCAAATTTAATTCTTTGTGAAAACTGTAAGAGATTTTTCCATATGAATCCTGTTTTCAGGAAGGAGCTATATATAGCTTCAAACACAGAAATGGTCTTTACACACACTGAATGGTAAAAAATGAGATTCTGTTGTCATTCAGTACATACTTGATGGTAATCATGATATTAACAACTGTCTGAGGATGCATGCTCAAATTAAAAGCCCTCCTGTGTGTCAAATACCTGTTTAAAAATAAATGTGGTCCTAAGTAAAGCACACACACTAAAATTATAATCAACATACTGTTACATTTGACTTACAGAGACTGAAGTTGTTTAAGACTTTCAAACTGGTTCTTGTGGAGATACAAAAGAGGATTGGACGACAGGTTCCTTTTGTACCATTAGAAGGGAGGAGGAAAGAAGCATGAGGATATTATTATTTTGGAAACTCAAGATGTTGCCATTTAAATCTGATAATGGGGGAAGAAGAACTTACAGTTTTTGAAGAAGCTTCAGGTCTTTGAAAATGTGGGGTGGTAGCTCCATTATCATATTGCTAGACAGGTCCCTGTTGGTGACAGTGAAAACCCAAAGCAATCACATTGGAAATAAATGACATAGTTATTACTCCTCACAACTGTCATCAGCCCATTTGATGTAACAGAAAATACAATCCAATTTAACCAACCTGATAGCTTGTTACCCAACAAAGTCATGTGAGTCAGCCAAATGGATATGTTTTCCACCACCTTCAGACAGGTGACATTTTGCTCATCCAGTTCCCATATCTGGAATTTCCTCTCAGCCCCTCTCCAACACACTCCCAGCATGGCTTCAATGTCTACTTTGATTAATTCCCTCTGTTTTAGGTACTCTTTGTACCTTCAACCATTCATTGTTTCTGGGATTCCTATTTGGTTCATGTATGTGATATCTTGTTTATCCAACTACATTAGAAGCTTTCTGAGATCAAGACGTATGTCTCTACTTATTTTGCATTCCAACTAAGAGAGTTTTGACCACATAATATCTGCCCAGATGATCTTGAATGGATAAGTTCACATATTTTTAGTCTACTTTTATATGGTACTTTTTTTTTTAGAAGAAATTGAGAATTTAGATCTAAATATAATAGGGCTGTCCAATCCAGAAAGAATTGCAGGGCAGTGTCCCTACAGAATGTGAAAAAGAGATTTGTCAGGATAAGAAGGAATCAGGAATCTTGAAGGGTCCAAAATATCCTCTGAGCCAGAGAAGATGTTAAAAGTGAAACAGATGTGAAATCGCCTAGAAGTCAAACAAAAGATCTTACCTATTTTTGATTTTTTGGTGCTCCTGAAGGATATATGGGAGTGACAAATAACTATGACTTAGTTCTTTCTCTGAAAAAGCTTACAGTTAGAGTAAACAACTAGATTATGAAACAAAAGAATGAAACAAGTGTTATTACACAAGTACAGATGAAAAACAGAGGAAGGAATCATCAAACTTGGCCTGGGAAATTAGGAAGCGTTTGAGCAAAGTTTGATGATTTTTATAGGTGGAGTCAAAGAAGAGCAGATTTTCAGGTGAGGATTAAGCAGGACCAGAGAAACAGATGCTTGGAAGTCAGTGACATCTCCGTGAGTCAGCAAGTCATCCAGCGTGGGTGGAGGATAGAAAGGATGGGGAGATGTAGAGGAGGAGAGCCTGGAAGAGAGCCTGGAGACAAAATGGGAAGGCCATGAATACCTTCCAAGGCAGTATTTCCCAGAGTACAGTTCAGGCATCAGAATCAAGGAAGATGCTTATAAAAAGAGCACTTTCCTGGTGCCACTCCAGAACTATCACACCCGAATCTCTGGAAGGGAGCCTGGTAACATGCATTTAAAGCCAGCTTTCCTTGTGATTCTTCTGAACGTTAACATTTGAGAACTCTGTCAAGGACTTTGCTTTATGGCAGGCAACAAGGAAGGAGAATGTTAAACAGGACAGTGGGAAAATATGCTCTGGGTTATGGGATGATAATTCTGTTAGAAGAATGAAAGATAGGATGAAATGCCAGAGATTCGGAGGAGGGAGACCTGGCAGGAGGCTGTGACCCTGGACCGGGTGAGAGCTGATGCGGGTGGAAGGAGGCACTGGCAGGGTTTGCGGTCTGATAGGACATCAAGTGTAAAGAGAGTTAGAAGGAAAGGGAACAGTCTTCTAGCCAGGCTGCCAGGAAGAATGCAGGTTCCACTACGATAGGCAAGCCTAGGGGAAGAAGCTGGCTGTGGGGTAAGGGTCATCTGTAAATTAACTTAAACAAATAGATTTTGAGGGACTGTCATGACATCCAAGTGTAGACAGCCTGCCAGCTGGTGTTCTGAGCTGGTGCTCCAGATGCAAGGAGCACAAGTGGGTCACGGCGCAGAAGAAAGCCACAGGTGTGCACAGACCAGAGGGAGAGTGACAGCAAAACAATATGACGATGATCTCGTACACCTGGAGAACGTCCTGCAAAGTGTTACCTTGAAAAATAAAGTACAGTCTTCTGTGCGGAAAGGATCTGAGTGGCCTCATCTAAGTGTGCTTATTCCTCTCCAGAAGGGGCTTGTGGTCAAGAAGGCACAGTAAAATTATCTAACATTTTTGTAAACTTAAGAAATGTAAATGCCTTGTTCGAGTTAATTCTATTGAGTTCTGAATTTCTTCTATCATACTGGTGCTATCTGGATTGGAATGAATTATTGGTGGTCCTAAAAGAAAGCTAGCGTCTCTTATTTAGGCTCTTTTTTTTGGCGGGGGCAGGGGGTTGGCTTTGCCTAAGTGTAGTATAAGACAAGGATTAGGAAAATGTTCAGAATGTGGAGTCCGTACCACTGTCTCCTTTAGTTTGTATAAAAACACACTCCTGTTTGCCCTGGGCTACTCTACTCCTCCATTCCACCCCCGTAACCCAAACCTGTATCCATCCTCCAAGGTCTGATCAGGAATGCCCCTGTGAGAAAGCAGTGAGCTGTCTTTAATTTTTTGCCATAGAATAATATTTTAGTTCTAATGTGGTGCTTTGCACATTATAGGCACTTAAATATTTGTGGATTTGGTTTATGATACTCATTCATTAGATTAAATTATCTTAATTATTTGTGAATTGTTTTTCAAATTACTCTTATTGAACTACTTTTCACAGTCCTTTCTGGATTTCAAAGCAAGGTATAAAGAATGGGGGAGAAGGTGATTAAGAAATTAATTTCCATTTTTTAGACTTCAGATCAGGAGAAGGAGATCTCTACCCTTATCACCACTATGTGTAATGTAACAGACAATTTTAAATGCCAATGATACACCATTTTGTGGGTAGCGATGAATTAATAGCAAGACAGATGATTTTCAAAAGGTTTAGATCTACAAAACATATATTTGAACAGAAAAATGTGCATGAGCTCTCTGAATATTTTTCAATGAGCCTCTTTCTAGACATTTCTATTTGTGTCATCTGCTCTGGAAGTTATAATATCTTAAGGGATAATAAGCATGTTCATTCTTTTGTTTAGTTATAATTGATTAATATTATTTCAGTCATTTATTCATTCAGCAAGCATGTATTGAGAATTAATTGTACTCCAGACATTAGAGAGGAGAATCCCTGAGTTTAAGGAGCCATGGAAAACTCATTTACTCCCAAACACACATATGTATGAAATCAGTCAAAGAAAATAGGCAGAGAAATTAGAGTAGGCTAAATCCATATTAAGCCCACTGTCTGATTTTTAATTTGCTTTTAGGATAATGTTAGTTTTCTTAATTGATTTTGAATATCCAGTAGTCTACAGGATTTTGATTGCTACTAATGAAAAGCAGTCTCACTAGCCATTTAGATTTGTAATCCTGAAGAAGCAATCATATTTTCCTAGTAGACAATGCTACTTACAGTTCTCCTAAATTTTTTAATGACGAAAATGTCTTCTCTGGAACAAAATCAATTTGATTTCTAGGCAGAAACCTGTAAGACATGGTAAGAGTCAGCACTGTTGATTTGTGTCTGCTGTAGTAATCAGTTCTCATTGGGAGATGCCATTGATCCGGTGTAATTTAATAAGCCTCCTTTGAAATCTCAAAGCAAGGCACGTTCTGGTGTGGAACACAGGCAGGAGTTTCTTACAGAGAATGTATCCATATGCTCTCTCCAGGACATGCTCCCGTAAGGAACTTGAGGTGCTGAGTGTGGTTTACGGAGCTGCACTTCGTTTGGATTCTGATTACTTTAGAAAAGTGTTTCTTTCCCAACACGCACACATGCAATGTCAAATTTGGACCCTGTTAATAATTCTGTGAAGGCTTTGAGAGAATCTTTGGGTAAGGCACATTCCTTATAAGAAGTAGTCCAGAAAAAGAGCAAAGCTTGAACCAACCCCATTTGGGCCACAAACAAATTTTAAATTTGGTGGGGGAACAGTGATTTTACATTTCCTCTGTCTAGAAATGGAATCCTCCAGGACAAACGGCAAAAAAGAGGGGGTCATCAGCTAACTACCTTACAGGGGTATAAACAAATGAGATAAAGAGTATGAAGGTGATTCAAAAGCTACATGGTGTTATAAAACAGGAGGCGTGGATAGTATTTGTTTATCTTCCAGTGTTCTCTCTCATTATCTATGAGACAAAGAATAAACTCTTTGCATCTCCTATGTGGGATAGCCTCTTTTCTTACTAAATATGCTAATCTTCAATCTGATTGATAAATCTGCAACCTGGCAACAGCCTTATCTCTTAGTCTGTTGGAGAAAAGTGGTTAGATTACTACAAATGGATATGCTCTGATTTTTCTTTCCCAACCACCCATCCAAGCAACAAACATTACTAAGTACTTACTATATATGGAGAACTATGATTAAAACAAAAGCACATTCTTGTGTTTTTAAGCTTACCAGTGCAAATGTGCCAATTAACCGATCCATCTGCCTTCCTGCCCCCATAAAAAACACAGTCAGCAATCAGAATCACCAGTCAGAATCTTTGGCCAATCAGAATACATTAGAAGTTCTTCTCTTTAGAATAAAATTTTGTTTTCTTTAAAGAGACAGACATCAAGTGATAAGTGTCATTAGCAGTAACCACTTTCACATACATTATCTCATTTCCTTGTTGACCGTGGGGTTAGGTACCAGTTCAGCAGAGAGAGTGCACAGAAATGATGATTGCCCTCAGAAAGGAGGAGGCTTAAATGGTTGGCAGCTAAACATAAGGCTTGGCCCTACCATCCAAGTCAATAGATCCATGTGTACATTTTCTAGTACTGCAGTTTCATACCAAGGCTGTAAACAAAACATACTTTAAAATTCCTTGCCAATATTTTCTTTCAATTTCCAAAGCTACTGGGTTTCCCCGCATTTACTGAATTACACTGTATACTTACAGCACTGTGAGTGAATTGCACGACAGAAAGGTGGAATTCGTAAGGTATTTTATTCCATTGCCTTCCAAATCCCTAAAAGGCATGGAGGAAAAATATTTTTAATGTTTTTGCACAAATCATATGTCTAAAGGCAGTTTTTGGTGATATAACTGTTCTGAACTTTATTTTTACTTCATTCCGATTTTTAGGCTTTCCTCCTACTTATTGCAGGGTCAGTATAATTAATATTTTGTATCTTTTTCCCCTTCTAATTAGCGTTAGAACTTAATAAAATTGAGCAAAAGGGCAGCCCGCCATTTAGTGAATGTGTCTCTGTGCCGGACACCATGCTATTAATTAGCATAAAATTTGTACAGTAATAACAGTAACTCCCATTTATTGGGCTTTTATAGTATCAGGTACTGTTCTGAGTGCATAATACACACTCCTACAAAGTTGGCATTATTACCTCCCATTGAACATATGAGGAATCTGAGGATCTTGGAAATTCACTTTTCTTCTGGTCACACAGCTACTGAGGGGTAGACCTGACCTTCTAACTCCGATCCATCTGAATCTAATGCCTAGACACTTAGTCATGGCATCGTAGATCGCTATATTCTCCCCTCCCCTCCCCCAGGGTCAGGTAGATATTTGTGTCTCTATTTTGCTGAAGGAGAAACTCAGGCCAAACTATCTACCAAATACTGGATGCCAGAGTCAGGATGGCGAGTCCCAAGCTGTGTGAGGGCAAGTGCCTGCTCTTTCTACCTCCCTCCATGGCGCTGACGCTGAGTGCAGTGCTGCTCCGAGGGTCCCGGGTCCCAGCATCACCGGGGAACTTGTTAAAATGCAGATTCCCAGGCTCCACCCCAGACCCACTGAATCAGAAACGCTAGGACTGAGGTCCAGCGGGCTGTCCTGAGTCTTTGCGCTGCTTGCGCTATACGCTGACGCTGGAGAAGCACTGGTGGAGAGATGACGTTCTGCCAAGGTGAACCTTATGACAGCAGCACCCACATCGTCAGGGAACAACCTCGGGAACACTCCGACATGGCCGCTTCCAGCAGGGCCAAGGAAGGAGAGGATCGGCTCTGCTGCCAACTCTCCTCATTCCGTTTACCGCTGGCTTCCTACAGGCTTCCCGTACACGACAATAGCTGTTTTGCTGCCTCTGAACCTTTCTCACGTTCACGTTAAAATCACCAGTTCCTTTGTCATTGCCTTTAAAATCCTATTTTAAAGCCATCTTGGAGGTCTTGCAGGAACTCAACTTTTTTTTTCACTCTTAAAATACAGCAATTGCAAATAATAAACAGTGTAGTCCCTTGAAAGCCCAAATACTGTTCAGCAGAATAGGGAAAATGTTTTTACATCTCATAACACTTTGCAGTTGTGAGCAACAGTCCTAGCTGATAGCAAGTGAGGGAGGAGAAGCATGGCCAAGGTGGGTTTTTTCTGCCTTTGAACTGGGGCGATTTGGGTCTGACCTCTCAGCTCTCATTTGTGATCAGCCAATCTTGCTAACGACATCTTTTCACTGTCTATTTTTTCCCTCGTGTCTGTGGGAGCCTAGAGTGAAAATGAGTGTCCCCAGAACCCAGGGCTTGGATGTTGCTTCCTGGTCTCCTCCTTGTTGCTGATGCCCATTTTGGGGACGGGGTGGGTACAGGCTGGAGGCCTGATATTTTTCTGTTAACTTTACTCCTTCCTGTTGCTTTCCCTTTGTGTGGATGTACTTGCTTAGTTTCTAAGTATTTTCCACCTATTCTTTTTTTTTTTTTTTTTTTTTTAAACCAAGGGACTTTATTTATTTTTTAATTAATTAATTTATTTATTTATTTTTGGCTGTGTTGGGTCGTCGTTTCTGTGCGAGGGCTTTCTCTAGTAGCGGCAAGTGGGGGCCACTCTTCATCGCGGTGCGCGGGCCTCTCACTCTCGCGGCCTCTCTTGTTGCGGAGCACAGGCTCCAGACGCGCAGGCTCAGTAGTTGTGGCTCACGGGCCTAGTTGCTCCGCGGCACGTGGGATCTTCCCAGACCAGGGCTCGAACCTGTGTCCCCTGCATTAGCAGGCAGATTCTCAACCACTGCACCACCAGGGAAGCCCTCCACCTATTCTTAATGAGTTTTATTCTCATGTTTTTCAGATCATCAATTCGCCCCCCACCCCGTTTTGTTTTTTTAAGGCAGCTCTGCATGTCATGTGGGATCTTAGTTTCCTGACCAGGGATCAAACCCGTGCCCCCTGCATTGGGAGCATGGAGTCTAAACCACTGGACTGCCAGGGAAGTCCCATCGCTCCCATTTTTAACATCTAGCACACTTATGTGAGAGCCCCATTGCCTTAAAAGCCTTTTGATAACAGGTATGTAAATAATTTTTTTAAGTCAGTAAATAAACACAAGGTCACCTAATAGTGTTGTAACAAGTGAGGCTAGTTCAGAGAGGATCCAAAGCTGAGGTACTAAAATTTTATCATATTATGGGTATTGAGTCCCCTGATTTGACAATGGGGAGAGTTCTGGGGGGACAGTACAACCGGCATTTTCCCAGGACAGGAAGTCGCTCCTGTGCCAATCCTGCCTGTCTCAGGAGACCGTGAATATGAACATGGTGGAATGGTGGGTAGTGGTGGTGAAACCAAATGAATGGTTTAAATGTGTATTGGTCGAAAGCTACCAAGGAGTGGAAATGGTTTAGCACGTTCATTTGCAGAGTTTTTTTTGAGCACTATTATGTGCTGATCCTTGTGCTGGGTATAAAATCACAGAATTTACTGAACGGTAGGGGATAAACAAGGAAACAGATGGTTCTATGATGACAGTGCCCTGAGACAGCGGTGCAGTGGGTGGAGGGGAGGCGTGGTGGAGGCTCTCCTGTCGTAATCGGGGCACTGAGGCAACCACTGAACTGGTGGGTGTGTCAGAGACGGCTTCCTGAAGGTGACACTTAAATTGACTTTTGAAGGAAATGTCGGAGAATGAAGAAGCAAGACCTTTCAAGTTGAAGGAACAACATGTGTTCAGGGAACTGACTGAGGGAGCAGTAGTTCGGTGTATCTGAAAGGAAGGCACAAGAGGAGAAGGGGCTGGCAAAGAGACCAGGTGCAGTAAGGGATAGAGGACAACGGGTCTCTGGTGCTAAATTGGGAGGCTTGAACTTTACCCTCACACCCGTGGGGATTCCCAAAAGATGTTTAAACCAGGAAGTGACATGATCAGATTGTGGTTTTAGAAAGAAAAGCAGAGATGAGCTTTTTGTGTAATTGTTAATTAACTTCAGGGCTAGTTTCCTGAATCTGGGCGAATAACAAATTAGCTGCTAAGTGCATACTCACATCCAGTTGAGTTGAGGCATTTGGGCACACATCTGCTTGGGAAGAGTTTCTAAGTAGTTATTCACCATAGACCTTTACACAAAGAAGAGATTAATTAGAAACGAAATGATATGCCACTTTAAGAACAGTATTTTTTACTATTTCCACAGTTTGGGAACTTGTATGCTAAAATCAATATATTAGGATGAAGAATATAAACATAACTACCTCTTCAAAATGGTCTCTAGATATGTGTGTGGCATGGATAAGGGAGCAGATGTCAGAGAAACTATGAATGCATAAGTGTGATACATAACCTAGGAATAAATATGAAACAGTTTGACTTTATGAGATGAAACAAAAGTATATACTGGATAATAATTTTGAAGTTCATGGTAATTTTCCTTGTAAACTTCAAATTTGCAATCATTTCCAGCATCATACATCCAAAGTTTCATTTTAAGAGAAATGTTAATCATTTACAATATTAAAAGGCCACACTGGAAACTGCATTAAATCTAAGAAGTGATAGTGGGGGGCATTTGGGGAAGAAAACAACTCATGAACATGTTAAGCTGCATGATTAATTTATGATATTGTGGTCCCTTTTCACAAATGGAAAATTAATGATGCTATATGATCAACTGTAAAGGAACATAATAATCCCCCGCTGATAAATCATCCCAGTATATTAATAAACACTGCAAATGTAATTATGAGAAAAGCTTAGTTGCTAAGACAAAGATTTTGGAATTTTCAGTTACTCTTGCTGGACAAAGGTACATTTTCCTTTGTTAAAAATGCAGTTGGAGCTGAACTCCTGGAAGACTCTAACAAATTTAAATGTAGTAAGGAGATGAAAATGAATACTATCTTTGGTGAACCACTGCAAATAAAAACATGCCTTAAAAAACCAAAACAGAACATGCCTTAGGACTAAAGGGAATTAAAGGAGATCAAAAGCAATTGAACTAGTCGGCTTCAAATATACCATGAGCCATGGATAGGAAGTAGCAACAGTAACTGTGGCTTGAACTACAGGGAAGGTTTTGACTAATATACATTGTAGGGGGCTTGATTTTCCTAAAGCTCTTTTTGTAAGCTAGTTTTAGACGTCATTGCAATTTATAGACAGATGGATTGAAAGGTAGATGAATACTTACAGGAAAAACAAGGAATTTAATCCAGTAAACAACCGCTGTGAAATTCTGGTTATGGGATTGTCATCTAGAATTCTGACAAAACGTATCACAAACATTTCCAATGTTACATACATTTGTGAAATTAAACCAGGAAGAAATAAAAGGCCGTGTCAATCCTGTCTCCCCCCAACACCTGCTCTCCTCCTTCCTGTCTGTCCACACTTGGCTCAGGGCTCTTCCCAGAGAGCTTTTACTTCACCCCGTGGCTGGAGCAGTACTTTCCTCCAAACCCCCATAATCCCCATCCCAGGATTTATCATGTCCATCCCGATGGTCTTTGTTCCCTGTATCCACCTCCCTTTGGACTTAAGAACCTTCACCTCTGGGTTCCTGGGTCCAGACAAGCTGTACTTAGCTATTGGTTGATTATGGGCTCCATAAATGCTTTGACTTACTGATTGACTGAATGAAAAATGAATGAAAAATAATTCTTAGGAAATCACAAATGGTTCCTTGGTCTCACAGTGTTTAAATGATGTAATTAGTGGGGCCTATGCAAATAAACTTATTAGAAGCTTTGAGGGTGAAAGAGTGAAAAGATTTACAAATTCAAATCACTGTTTTTAATTCTATATGGTATTTTCCTAGAAAAAAATAGATAAGAGGAAATATGCCTTCTTTTCTCTCGTTGCCTTTGAAGCCAGGTACCATTTCCTCTTACTTTCAGAGGTACCTGAGGGTAGGATTTGGAGAAGGGGGCTTCTGAGCACCTACTATATGCCAGGCATTCTGCATGTGACACTTTATATATGTTATATGATTTAATTCTCACAACATCCCTCTTAGAAAAAAGGAATTATGATTATAGTTTAAAGATGAGGAAAAAGAGGCCTAGGAAGATCAAGAAAATTGTCTGGAACATTAAGCATGGGGCCATGGCATACACAAGGATCTGGATGAAGCTGAAGTCCTGGCTTTTTCCACTAGACCAAGCTGACCTACAGAAAATGGGAAAACTGACACAGCCTTCTAACTGCACTTTGTTCATTTTTCCTGATGAAAACACAGACCTCTGATGTGAGACTCCTTAGGATGGAGCTGGTGGCTCAGCTTGATAAGTGATGAAACACAACAAGCTCACATATTTTCAGTCTTTTCTATGAATTCTCTGGAAATCGAAAAAGACCTTATCTTGCTTACTTTCTAGGTCTGTGGTTTTCAACAGAGGGCACTCTTTCCCCCAAGGGATATTTGGGATTGTCTGGAGACATTTTTGATTGCTGCAACTCTGGGAACGAGTACTGCTGGCATCTAGTGGGGTAGAGGCCACAGATGGCACTAAACATCCTAAAATGCACGCCCCCCACCACAATCAAAGAATTATCTGGGCCAAAATGCCAGTAGAGCTGGGCTGAGACACCCAGCTATAGGTAAACACCAGGTGGATGGATGACTTAGCAAGCCGACTTCTGGGCGCAGAGGCCACCTGAAAAAACATAGCACTGATTTCTCTTCACACAACCACTATTTGGCATGCCATTATCTGAAGTGCTTGGGTAACATGCTCCAGATTATGTGACAAGCAGAAAAATAAGTATAATAAACAAGATACATACATAGATGGAAACTATGAGCCTTGATGAGTATCATTAGGACTGCGATCCGAGGGAAGGAAAAGCTAGAATACTTACAGCCAAGTTAGATGATGTAAGTCTTTGAATACTCCAGGTCTGAGAGTTGTAATGCAGTTGTGGCTGAGATATCTACAAATAGCACGGGTGAGTAAATTAGGCAAACTTAATACTCCACTTCAGTCACATATAATTACTGGACATCTGTTTCTGAAAGCACTCTACTGGATGAGCAGGGGCCAGAGAATCAAAGAACAGGCAGGAGATACAGATAACCAAAAGCCCAGTGTAACAAGCACCAGGGCCAGGACCAGCAAAGTGGCCAAAAATAATGTATTGGGACATTATATTATGTTAGAGTGTAACAGTAGAATAAATATGTGAGGTGATTTTTGCATTTCTCCTTTTGGTCACATCCTTAGTAGACTAACATTTTAAGAAAGTGTTTAGGTAAGTTATATATTTTCTATTTGTGGAAATGACCCAAACTTGAGGAGACAAGATTAAAGAGAGCCTTTATACCTGTCTTCTGGTAAAACTTGGAATCTTTTAGCAGTTCTTTCAGTGTAATAACTAATTACACTGTACTTTGTGAAAACTTATTTCTCCCATTTCTCTATATCCAGAGTCAAGCCTTTAAAAAAGTACCATTCGTTCTACCCTTTTAATTGTTACTTAAAATTGTACTCATAATTATAAAGAAGTTACTCACAGTATTTGCAGATTATGTAATCCAAAGAATGCTTTCCTGGATATATGTCTAATACAATTATGCTGAAGAAATCTGGTAGGAATAAGACAGAAGAGTCATGTGATTATGGTTCATGTATTTGTTAGGTTGTTTCTTCACCTAAAGACAATTTGTGCTCCTGGCTCATAAAATCCTGTCTTATTCTCACGTTGGGAGGTAGAAGCATTGCCAGTGAGAGAAGGCTGTGAGCCTAGCTGTGTCTGCTGTCCTGATAGCGCCCGTGCAATGAGACCCCGACATCTCTGACTTGAACCACTGAGGTCCAGTATGCTGTGTGTGGGGACAGAACTAGTCGTATGCTGTGTGTGGGGACAGAACTAGTCGTATTTCTGCAACCTGGCATTCTGGTGGCCTTCCTCCTCTGACATGCAGGAGTTGCCCACCATGTGAGACTAGCCAGGCTCTCACTGCTGAGCTTTCTTGCTCTTTCAGTACAGAGTTCCACCTTCAACTCCTCACTTCTCTTCATTCTATTCCCATGAAACGAGGTGAGGGCAAGTCTCGTTCTGTTTCAAGATGCAGAGTGAGGAGGATGGAGCTAGTTAGAGAGGGGCTCAAGGTCACAAATGGCATCAGTGGCTGAACTGGGGCCAGTGTACCAACTTCAGCTCACAGGGCCATGAGCTACTTAACTGCTGAAGCAATCTAGCAAGAGTGTATGGATTCAATAATAGCACTTTCAGGAGTATCTAAGTAAACAACTTCCATTTCCTGTGCTCATTATATTAATACAATGGGGGGGTTAGCCTTGATTTCATATTTTCTAAAGAACTTTAGGCAGGAAATATTCATGCTATTAATAGTAACTAACGTCTACGTAATCTTCTGAGTGGCTTCCCTATCTCTTATTTTGATTTGATTTGGGTCCTAAAGTTTTGTTTTGATTTGTTTTGTTTCTGGCCACGTGGCTTGTGGGATCTCAGTTTCCCCAACCAGGGACTGAACCCATGCCCCCTGCAGTGGAAGTGCAGAGTCCTAACCACTGGACCGCCAGGGAATTCCTGCTTCCTAAAATATTTTACACTTTCTCATTGTTATGATACTTCACTGCAAAACTATCGGTAGATATTTTGCTTGTTCGGCATCTGGCTGTACTCTGAATTTTGTTACACCACAATTACTCCCAGTGAAGCTTCCCAGCCTTTGAGTCATGAGTGCGTTGTAGGTGTGCTGGGATACTGATGTCCTCAGCCCTCAAGGTGGCAAAGTAAAGCCAAGATTAGCTTCCAGTTATTAACAAACCCATCTTTTATCCCAAATATTGAACAAATATTGTCATTTTCTCTGTGTACCACCATGTGGAAAAGCTGCGTACTACAGAGCACATGCATTACAATTGTAGTGACACACAAAGCAACAATTTCAATCCTACAAAGTAAACTTGAAACCCTGTAAGAACTCGTGTCATTCCATCCCCCTCTCCCTGCTGCAACATGTCTGTAAGGAGATGCTTCACATTGTAGCATAAATTCTGCTTTTGCTTTAAAGTTCTGCTGTGCATAGAACGAACCCATACAGATCAATATCTGTTTTAGCATTTTCAGAGCGCTTAGAGTGATGTAATGAAAGTTAATATGGTGAATTATATTACAATAGCACATGAAAATAGAAAAAGAATATAACACCATAATCTATGTATTTGAAGTTCCTCTTAAATATAAAATTTACTACCTAACTAGTGTTATTTACATTTCATTTAAGATAATTAAGTCAAAAGTGCACTGCACATTTTACCTACACGTTGTCAATCTTGAAGAGATGGGGGCAGTCGTAAATTGTGAATTTGACCTTGAGCTTTTGATCTGCACGACTCACCTGATATGTTCAGTCTATCTGCCTTCACTGACACCAGTTAAGACTCCAACTTCTTAAATAATAAAGAAGCTCTAGCCTTCTATTTAGCCAGTTTGCCGGCACCCCACGGAGAACTAGAGTCCCAGGTCTCTCGTCTCAGACTTAGGCTGCTGAATTTTTTAACCTGATCCTTCAGTATCTGCTTTCTTCTTTACAGAATAGTAGCTTGGTGAATATGAGGGGAAATTTGGAAACATGACAATTTGGCAAGTGGTGTCCTCTTTTTCTTCACAGCTGAGATATGAGCCCGTTTGATATACTTTACACTGAATGGTTTTTCTAAGAATAACTTACTGGTTCATGAATTCCTGCTGTTTCAGCTGTCAGGACTTTTCAAGCAGAAACACCAGGAATTTATGTACCTGAAACTAAAGCAAATAAATGCTTTAATGGCATGCATGTTTATAGACTATTTTTTTAATGCAACATTTTGTATTCATGAGCCAGGCAGACTCCTTGAATTACATTTTGTTGCCAATGATTGTGTTGAACAAGAACCCAGTTTAAGAAGGAATTCCTAATTTATATAAAATTTATGTCACAGTGAGGAGAGGAACTGCTGTTGGTTTCCGTGGTAGCAGTGATGAAGTATTATGGTCAAGTTCATAAATTGTATTTTATTTCTTTCTCTCAAAGATCATCTTAAATTGCTTCTTACCCCCTAATGTTAGAAAGTTTAAAAGAATATTAAAAAGAATAAACTGGGGGCTTCCCTGGTGGCGCAGTGGTTGGGAGTCTGCCTGCTAGTGCAGGGGACACGGGTTCGGGCCCTGGTCTGGGAGGATCCCACATGCCGCGGAGCGGCTGGGCCCGTGAGCCACGGCTGCTGAGCCTGCGCGTCTGGAGCCTGTGCCCCGCAACGGGAGGGGCCGCGATAGTGAAAGGCCCGCGCACCGCGATGAAGAGCGGTCCCCGTACCGCGATGAGGAGTGGCCCCCACTTGCCGTAACCAGAGAAAGCCCTCGCACGAACTGAAGACCCAGCACAGCCAAAAATAAATAGATAAATAAATAAAGTAGCTATAAAATTAAAAAAAAAAAAAAGAACACAACACAACTGTAATTTAAAAAAAAAAAAAAAAAAGAATAAACTGATCACTAGTAAAAGCAATCAGATAAGTAACATTTGTTCATCTAGCAATTAACATTTTATTTTGACTTAGGAATTTCTTTTTCTGGATGCCTAAATGACCTTAATTTCACTGTGAATATTTACAGCATGCAAGACCGGAGACGCACTTGACGTTAAATTGGGTGATCCCTTAGGATATATCCCAATACAACTTAAAGATGCATATCAACTTTATAAGCTCAATACAATCTAAAACACATATTCATGCATGTCTTTCCCCTGGTCAAACAGAATAAAGCCCAGATGATCTAGCCTAGCGTTCAAAGGCCCTACAATCATGATTCAATGACCTCTCAAGCATACACTCCATCATTCCTGTGGGAACGCTTTTCCTTTAGACAAACTTCCCTGGTCACTCTCTTCCTAACATCCTTTGAGTGTTTCTGCTTATGCTTTTTTGGTCCTCCTTGCTGAAGATGCTCCCCACCTTCTCTTTAGCCCTGTGTGTTAGTCCTACACATCATTCCTTCAATACACACTGATCCTCATATATGTTTCAGGGTATGTGACAACGAGGGGTGCTGGCAGTGGCGGTACATGGTACTAGGAGAGAGCCAGAGGACCATCCAGTTCAGGAAGAGGGTAGGATGGTCATGAGGGGTTTCTTCAGAGTCCAAGGACGAAGGTGAGGGGTTCACAAAATGGAAGCATGATTGAAAGAATGACCTAAGACATGTTCAAAACTCAGACAGTGAAGAATACAATGGGCAGTAGAAATGAATTTCTAGTTATATTTTGGAAACAAGAAAATGTTAAGGAAAAGCCCAAGCCTGCTGTATGGGACATGTTTTATATTATCATGAAATAATAAAAAAATATAAATTCTCAATTCCTACATTGTTCTTGACTTCTTGGTCAATGAAGGTGATCTCAGGACTGAAGTGAATAAATAGGATACAGCGTTGTGGCAGTGAAAGCCCAAAATGGTAGAATAAGTTAATCAAAATGAGTTAAAGCCTCTGGTTTGGACAATTTCTCCTAGAAACTGAGAAACACTGAAAATGCGTACACTCAGTCGTGATCAATGGAATCTGGAAAAAGGAAGAGCAGCTGGAAAATTAAAGATGGCAAATGCTGTTTTGACTTTCCAAAAGGTAAGTAGATTTCACAAGCTATAGTTGGATGAGCTTGAAGTTGGTTCTGGGCGAGATCGTAGGACAGGATATCGTGATGCTGCTTTGTGAGCACCTCAAAGAGAACAGGAACAGGGAAGTTCACGAAAAACAGGGCACGTCAGACCAACCTGATTTTCTTCATTTAAAGACTGATCAGATAAAAATGTGCGGTCGACTTTGCTTATATGTCTCCCGGGCATTGATTAAGTGGTTTTATGATGTTTTTACAGACAAAATAAAGAATACTGGCACTGTCCTGCTCAATATTCTGCTCCATGACTTAAGTGAAGATGGCTCATCTTATTTTCAGATAACAGAGTGCTGGGATGAAGAGTGAATCTGTTGGATGAGCCAAAAAGATCTTCCCAGTCTGGTAAGAAAAGCTGAATCTAACAGGGTGAAACTGAATAGGGATAAATCTGAAGTGCCACAACTAGCTCTCAGGTGCTAAGCACACAAGTACAGGATGGAGAAGCTGTCACTTGTCAGTCATGCATATGGTACAGGATGAGGGATTTTAGAGACACAATCACTAGGAGTTAAGAGTATGAAGTAGCCACAAAAAGAACAAATGTAACCTCAGGGCGTAAGGAGTTTAGAAAGGAAGGGTTGCTAGCTTCCCCCTGTTCTGACCTTGTATGTGTCATACAAGTGATAATATTACATTTATTCTAGATACTACACGTAAGGAATACGTAAGTGACCATATACAGAGTGACAAATAGATTTGAAACCAGGCCCTTTGGGGAAGAAGTTAAGGATTCGAGGCTGCGTGGGGAGAAACCTGTGGTGGGGGGCATGGTGATAATGGCCAGCTTTGAATATCAGAGGAGTTACACAGAAGACTTATTGGGTGTGTTCTCATCCGTCTCATGGGGTAACGCTCAGAATCATGGGGAGCTTTAGAGATGTTTGGGGCAGTAGTAGAGTTATGTGACAGGACAGTTTATTAGCATATTGTTTGAAATTCCTTTCCCTCAGCACCTCCTAATTCCCTTCCTGGTTTATTTTTTTTCCCCATAATCACTATCTAACACACTACGCATTTTTATCTTTCTGCATTGGAAGTTGAGCTCCTTGAGGAGAGGGCTTTTCATATGTGTCGTTTACCGCTATATCCTTGACACCTCATAGGTATCAATAAATATTTGTTGAAAGAGTGAACGAACATGTGGGCTTGGCCAGCTTTTACCCTCCTGCTGTCTCTACCAAGAGTTCTGGGGTTGTCCATCTAGTTTCTTCCTTCCCCTGACACCCTTTCCTGGGGATGGTTTGTGTTTTGCTACGTTGGTTGTTTGGACTGTTGTAATGCAGGATCAGGAAGAAAAGGGACAGGACAGGACAAGGGCTTGCCTGAGACTGGGGAGATTTTTCTGCGAGTTTTGGAGAGTGGCAGGAGGAGCTGAGTGGTATGAAAAGGGGATGGGGGAGGGGAAGGAGATTTAAAGAAGAGTTGCTGAGCTTATGAACTGCTTTAGGATATTTGAATAATGTTTATAAAGAACTTCGGTTATTCTGAAACCAAAGTTTGTTTTCTGGACACTTTCATCGATGGTAACAATATTCTGAGATCGGTCCATGTGGGTGGACTTCCAGAGGACTATAGTCAGAGGTTTGGCTTTGAAGCCAAGTTCTAACACTTGTCAGCTGGCTGACTTTGGACAAACAACCTTTCTTCTCCAAGGATGGCTTCCTCATTCCTGAAAGGAATCTGATGCTGTCTGCCCTACCTCACAGACTTTGAGGATCAAAGTCCAAATGAGAATTCCAAATGTTGGAAGTCTTTGTCAACTTTAAAAAGTGATAGATGAATGTAAGAAATTGTGTTTAATCTGCCTTGATGTGCCTTGCATGTAAGAGACACTTGGTGAATGTTTATTGATAAGAGTCTTATAATTTTTTTCTGAGTCTCTGGGAGAATCAAATTGCCTCGAAAGCATCAAATAACAGCTTGCATTAAGAGAACCCCTGTTGAGTGATATTCAGGTTATGATGTGGTACCTAAGTTTTCTCAGACTTAGGAGAAATTAAACGTTTAATTGGAGAAATTTCCAGCTGATCTGGGCAATCTGGTGGGAAAAAAAATCTCTACTTTTTTTCACTAGGGAAAATTGGGGTCTGTATTATCAATAGCACTTCCACATTCTTCCCTTCAGTGGGCTACCAGATACCGAGAGAGAAGTACTGACACAGAACAAAGCTATGAATCAGCAGTCCAGGGAAGGACTTGGCCTGCGAAGTCTAATTTTAAATCTCCTTGCTTAACCTTCTAGTGATACCTCTGCCTCCCCAGAAGTCAGCTTTCCCCAAATTCAGGGGCAAAAGATATAGCAGGGAGTCCTGCGTGGGACAGAAGAGTATGTGTTGGTAGAAGATTCAATTAGATGCTAGAGCAATTTCTTTCCATCTCTAGGTTTCTGTTTATTGTAGAATAAACACTGCACTGGGCATCAAAAGATATGGGCTGTAATTCTAGCTCTTCTACTAGTTAGTTGTAGACCTTAGGTAAGTCATTTAACTGTTGCAGACTTTAGTTACCTTGTAAATAATGAGAAGACTTAATTAGGAATTCATAAGACTTCTATGACTCTAGATAATAGTTTTAAACAGCTACTCTAAAACATGAATATTTTTCCTTCCTTTCTGCTAGGCTATTTTAGTTTTCTTCCCCTCAGCATCATTCAGGGAGTGCAAGGACAATATTGATTCATAGAAATGAACAGGCTGTGATTCTAAGCATTTCCAGTAAGGCCAGAAGCAGTATAGTTAAGATTTCTTCTCTAGAGGAATCTGGAACCCCAGAGGCAATGCATAGCTACTCCAGGGGACAACAGCAACATGAGCACATTCTCCAGGATGGAGCGGAAGGAGCTCACTGAATCACGGAGGCTACAATCAAATACAGGCATGATTCTCTGTGTTCACACAAGATTCTTCCTCACTACTGGACTTCCTTCAGGGACTTCCTTTCTTGTATAAGGGAGTCTGTACCTAAATTCATGAGCAGCACAAAACTGTTGATGGCATTTCAAACCAAATGTGTTTGTCCAGTACAGCAAAGGATCAGATTATTTTTTATCCTGGATTTTAATATATATCACATTTCTAGAAACTTTCTCTTCTATTCTGAATGTTAAAGGGCAAAATTGTAAGATGATGGTACTACCTAGGGACCTTACAACACCGTCTTGCTAATTTTCTAATCTAGTCTAATGATCATCTTCGCAAGCGCAGAAACTTGACCTCTCCATTATCCCAGAGTGACTCAGGCTCAGAGGGACTGACACATAGTAACCAAACTCTCAAGAGGTTGAATATTTAATTGCTTTATTTATTTATTTATCTATCTATCTATCTCTCTACCTATCTATCTATTTATTTATTGGCCACGTCATGCAGCACGTGGGATTTCAGTTCCGCGACCAGGGATCGAACCCATGCCCCCTGCTTTGGAAGTGTGGAGCCCTAACCACCGGACTGCCAGGGAATTCCCTAATCGCTTTATTTAAATAGGATGTATTCCATTCCACTAATTGGAATGTTATTATTCCCCATCCAAGGTAACCTCCCAAATACTTTAGTATGAATAATTTAGGAAGTTAATGTAGTCATCATAAGGTTGATTGATGAGCAGGGAATCAAAGCAAAGAGATTCTCCATCTTGATATGAACAGTGTCACAATAAAGTTCCTGGGAGTTACGGTGGAGATGCACAATCCATCCCTGCCCCCCAACAGAGACTATCTCTAGGGATTGTATCTCTCAGATCCTGGTTTCCTTTTTTTGATGATGCTGGAAGCATCCTGACACTTTGTTTCTCATGGCTGACCGTGTCCTATTTATTATTTTCTTTCCTCAGATATGCTAATATCACCAATTTCACCAAGATCGTGTTTTTGCTCTTTTTGTCCTGGGAGACAGTCCATATCCTATCATTATATGTTTTAAAAGATGGTTCTTGTCTATGTTAACACTCTTCCAGGTTAAAAAGTGCATCTAGTGCCTCTGAATCTGCAATGTCATTTTCCAAATGATCTGGAGTAAAACCGTGGAACTATGTATTTTCTTACTGAGATGCTTAATCCAGTTTAACTCTCTACGGAAAGTTTAAGTAAAACCAGTTGTTATTTTAAATTATGAAATGGAAAGAAAGCATACTTTTCAATGCTTTATTGTCTAATCTTAATTCCATTTAGAAAAATAACTTTAATGATAAAGGTAATCAACCTTATATTTCATTTTACTCTTAGATTAAAAACATCTTAAACAAAACATCCCATAGATTTTCCCATTAAAACACTATTAATAGCTACTTACATCTTTTTAAGTTCTGTGTATTTGATGAAAACTTTATCTGAAAGACTCTGAATACTGTTTTTCTTAAGAGACCTAAAATAACATGGAAAGAAAACATTATTATGGATTTTATGACCAACCAAACTCTTCCCTAGGAGCTGCATGCCTGAGAATATTTGAAGATGCTCCATACCACTTCACACACATTTGAAAATGCCCATAATAAATAAAAACTTTCATGTGAGAACGGAAGTCCATAAAGCAAAATTAAAGCAGTTTGCAAATATTTGACAAGGTTAGCCAGCTAGTACAATATAATAGACTGGAACATCTATGGTGATTTAACTTTTTCTTCTCTAGATAATTTAACAAAACACAACAAAAATCCTAACCAACTCATGCATGCCCAAATTATGATACGTCTGCAGGCAAATTCCTGAGGCTCTCAAAACTTCTATGCAGAGTTCAGAAAAACTTGCACAGTTATGTCACAGCTAGCTTTGTGGATCTTTTACACCTTAAAGTCTTGGACAAATTACCACTACTTAAAATGAGATAGAGTAAGTGAGTACCTTTCCTTTTTTTCCAAATTTTTATTTTTACTTGTATAGTACTGGCATATTAGTAATAATACATGAATTGGAAAGTAATTGAAAATAACTCCAGGCCACAGACGTTTGTGAGCTAAACGATAACCTGGCTAATCTAACATACAGTGTTTTGAAACATTTTTTCCCTGGAGAAGAAGCGTGCAGAGTTCTCTGATGGCTGGTGGTTTTAAAGGGACTTTCTATGATTTTGCTAATATATAAGTAGCATAAAACAGAACAAAGAGAGTTTAGATTAGACTACATGGTTTTCATGTGACTTTAGGAGCAAATATCAAGATTTGAATTTTACTCACAGTAATGTCACATTGCTGGAAACAGTTGGCACAGACTTCAAGCCAGCATTTATACATTCCAACTCAGTTTCTTTGCAGTCACAGCGTTGTGGGTACTGATTTAAAACTAGGGGGCAAAAAGTGTAACGATTCAATAGGAAAAAAAAACCTCTTTAATTATGACTTTATTTCTAGTAACTGGCATTGTTCTTTTTCCATTGAATGTATAACATTCACATCTTGTTAAATGAACTTATTCTGGCCCATAATAAAAGCAAACAAGAATTTTCTCCCACTCAAATATAGACTTGGGACTTCCCTGGTGGCGCAGTGGTTAAGAATCCGCCTGCCAATGCAGGGGACACAGGTTCGAGCCCTGGTCTGGGAAGATCCCACATGCCGCGGAGGAACTAAGCCCGTGTGCCACAACTACTGAGCCTGCTCTCTAGAGCCCACGAGCCACAACTAGTGAGCCTGCGTGCTGCACCTACTGAAGCCTGCGTGCCTAGAGCCTGTGCTCCACAACAAGAGAAGCCACCGCGATGAGAAGCCCGTGCACCGCAACAGGGTAGCCCCCGCTCACCACAACTAGAGAAAGCCCCTGCACAGCAGTGAAGACCCAACGCAGCCAAAAATAAATAAATAAAGTATGAAAAACAAAACCAAAAACAAATATAGACTCATGTGGTATTCATCTCAGTTCTAGCTTCCAACGGTCATTTCAGAGGCATTTAACAAGGGATTAGAAAGAAACCACAGAGATGTTTAAATAGCATAAAAGCATATGGTGAACAAGATGAAGTTCTTCTCAATGAAAAACATGAGTATGATTGAGTGACTCTTTCATGGGTATAACTGAGTCAATTCCATTTAATTGAATGGCACAAAGAGGTTGCTCAGTAAATGTTTGTTGGTTAAAATTAAACTCAATTATTTTCCCCCTTTCAAACTTCTCTTAGAGCTGCGACAAGAGTGAGATGCAGGCTGGGCAGGCTGGCCACCACTGTGCATTGGTGAAATCAACCAACCCAGACACCCTATCATTCCGGCTCTTAGCTTTTCATCACTATGAAGTTAACATGGTAGGTAAAAGTTGTAGAGAAACTGAAGAGCAGAAAAAGACCAAAGATCCATCTATCTGAAGCATTCGGAAGGAAGAAAAACACTTTAGGATTTACTTTGAAGGAACTCACATAATTATTAATACAATGGCATATTACCATAATTAGTAAGATTTATCATAATATATTAATAATATATAAACACTATCACATAATTCTTTTATTTATATATTATGTAGTTATTAATTATGTTAATTGTTAAAATAATGGCATATGAGAAATCTATGGAGAAACCAGGCCAAGTTGGTCCACAGAACAATGACTGTGTGTGTGTGTGTGTGTGTGTGTGTGTGTGTGTGTGTGTGTGTGAGAGAGAGAGAGAGAGAGAGAGAGAGAGAGAGAGAGAGAGAGAGAGAGAGAGGGTTGGGGGATGATATTAATGGAGCATTTGATGTTGCCTCTGATCCTGTGGGTATTTTTTTTGAAGGAGGTAAAAAAAGTGAGAGTTATTTTCAAATGTTTATATTTATTATTTATTTAAATCTGATTATAAGTTCTTTCTAATTGTTCTGCTTCTTTTAGATCACTTTTATTCAAACCTTATTTTTAAAATCAATTTCACCAAATTTTAGTAAATCCAACAAACTTTTATTGAGTACCTCCCTAATCCAAAAGATGCATTCTAGTGTATAAGTGCTTAGAAAATATTCTGTGGTGTTCGTAGGCTTATGCTAATCATCTCAACTTCCTGAAGATAACTCCAGATTGTTTACTCCAATGTTTAATTGACATTGAAAATAGAGGTTACATTATTAGATTGAAAGCCTAGGATTGGAAGCTCTTATTTACCAATAAGAGAATTTCGTGTACTCCAAGCTGAGCCAGTTGACTAAACCAGAAATGTGAGTGGAACTCCCTCACCTACAGGTCAGTTAAACCCCAACCTCTGGATTCTTCTTCTGAAGTGCCTCTTGAAGCTCTCCTACCTCACTCTTCCCAGAGGTATTTTCTGGGCTCAGGTTCTTAGTATTAGCCTGGAGCATTGCAAGAAACATAATGTCCAGTGTCTCTTTCACCAAGCTTTCTCCTCAACCTCGGCAAAGTTGACATCGGGGTCGGACCAGGACCGTTCCCTGGCATGAGGAGCTGACCTGTGCACTGTAGAAGGTTCAGCAGCGTCCTAGGCCTCCGCCCGTTGGATGCCAGCAGTCACCCACCCCTCTCCAGCTGTGATAACCCAGAATGTCTCCCGACATTGCCAAATGCTCTCCAGGGGCAGAACGGTCTCAGGCTGAGAACACCGTTCTAACCCATTCTTTAAAATTCTGGTAGAAGAATCATTTTCACATACACTTCTTATCACTTCCTCTTCCTCTTCACTAAATGGAAATAAGCTCACAACTTGGTGGTTGCCCCTTGTATATACAGCAGTGATCTCCACCATGGCATGTGTACAAGACGACCCATTGTGGTTCCGGAAGAGAATGTTAGAAATTTCAGTTATATTTATTTTTAATCCTTTTAGTTTACTCTTTTCAATTTCTAATTTTATGTATGATATATTTGTGTATAATAAAGTATATAATAAGTGGCAATTATAACCTGGTATTATAAAGTGCATAATATACTGTAGGGTAGTATTTAATATATGGACTTTATATACATATATTATGTATCCATACTAATGTATGCTTGTAATTGTATATACACGTACATAATTATATCTATGTATATACATATTATATGTCATATAATAATAGATTAACATATAATATAATCTGTGTATATAGAGAGATATAATTCTATCTCTGGGATAGAGGCCAAACTCCAGAGAGTGCACCCAAAACCCTCTGTGTGCTGGTTCCACCCTTCTGGGTCCAGCTCCTGCTCCTCCACCTCGTGTACTAGAACGAATGTGAAGCAGGCTCTGACTGACCCCACTGTTTTGCTGATCAAACTCCCCTGCTCATCCTGTCACCTCTTCCCCTTCCCTCCATCCAAGGACTTCCAAGTCCATCTCAATGTCACCTTGTCTGTGGATTTTTCCCCATCCCTGGCACAGCCATCATTTCTCCCAAAGGGCTTCCACATTCCCTTGTGCAAGCGTCCTTCCTTCAGTTTCGCACAAATATTGTATCATTCCTGCTTCTATAAGGGTCTGTCTTTCCTGCAACAGTGTGAGGTATTTGAGGACCTCAGTCATCCTTGCACTCTCAGTGCCTAACATAGGTCCTGGAAAGTAGTTGGTGCTTAATATCTTTATTAAAGAAAGTAACCAAAGGGAGTAAGATCTTTATTATTTGTCACAAGTATTCAGTACCTATGTATTCTTGCACTCGCAGGCTAATACATAGAATGAGCATGAATGGAGCATGTTGTTTTCTTCTTTCCATCTTTTCAGTCCCAAGAACAGATAATAGACCAGTTGACCACTGAAATACATTGAACTGAAATTGAAATTCTTAAGGGAATTTATCACACTACCCATATAAATCTATGCCCCATAAATAATGTTGCTCGCAAAGCTGAGGCTGAGTCTTCAGACCAATACTACTTACAGCACTCCTGTGTTAATGCCACATTATTAGCATCTCCATGGACTGTGCCAAACAGAGTCGCCCATCCACTAGTGTCTCCTGTGAAACACACGGCGATGAACATGTGTCAGTTATTCTAGAAATAAAATATCAAATTACAAAACAAAAGTATAAAAATTTGATCATGAAATCAATTTTAAAAATTTGTTTAAGTAACAGAAAGATAACAAGGGAGAAAAAGGTAGGCAAACATCTGGAGTCTTGTCTTTTTCTGCAATTACAAATAGTTTAAATGTGTGTATCATAAAATACATAATGAAAATAGATGATTATTTTCCATACATGTATCCACCTTGAAAAATATCACCTGTCTCTAATGCTGAGATTTTAAATGTTTGATCTTAATTTTGAGGTCCTCAGAAGAAAATATAATCTGAATTTTATTTTGTCATATGCACACGTGTATGTAGATACATACTTGATATATGTAATGAGTTCTGACAAAGTTTATGTCACCTGACCTTTTTTTTTTTTTTAAAATTTATTTTATTTATTTATTTATTTATTTATTTATTTTTGGTTGTGCTGGGTCTTCGGTTCGTGCGAGGGCTTTCTCTAGTTGCGGCAAGTGGGGCCCACTCTTCATCGCGGTGCGGGGACCGCTCTTCATCGCGGTGCGCGGGCCTTTCACTATCGCGGCCCCTCCCGTTGCGGGGCACAGGCTCCCGACGCGCAGGCTCAGTAGTTGTGGCTCACGGGCCTAGTTGCTCTGCGGCATGTGGGATCTTCCCAGACCAGGGCTCGAACCCGTGTCTCCTGCATTAGCAGGCAGATTCTCAACCACTGCGCCACCAGGGAAGCCCACCTGACCTTTTTAATAAGGAAAAAACCAAGTTCCTTTTAATAAAGTCTGTCTAGTCCTGATGAGAAAAATATTTTCTCAACTTGTCAGATGATACAATCTGCTTATTTGCCAAGTTTTCCATTTTTTGAAATAAAATTGTATTCTTTTAAAAAAGAAGGCTTGATTTTTGAAGCATCATTACTTAGCATAAGCTATTAAAGTGGCAAAACACACAATATGATGTATGACACTGAAGTTCATACAAATAGAAAAGTAAATTTAAATAACTGCCCGCAGGTCCCTTTGATCTCTGAAAATTTTAGTTTATTTTTATTTCTTGCTGATAACCTCAGTGGTTTTAAAAATTATTCTATTTGATGCCTTTACATGAATTATTTAATTTGCGTTCCTAACACCCTCATGAGGTAGATAACATGCATGGTCTAAGATTTCCACTGAAGAGGAAAGGCCAAGAATTTGAGTGACTTGCCATTGGCATCCAGAGGGCTGCCCCATCACGAGCACTGATTGTACTCTACTGTTCTAGGATCTGGTGACACCAAAACAAATAAGAACTCTCCTCAAGAAGTTTATGTCTAGTGAGAGAAGTACAGTGTAAAGGCAAGGCAGTCCTTAGTACGGTCGCCCGGGTATACCCAGGGTGCTATGGCAACAGAGAGAAAGGGTGCTTGTCCTAGACCTGGGGTAGAGCTTCAGGGTGGGGAGGCATGGCTGGGAAAGCCAAGCTTCTCAGGGGAGGAGGGGACACCTAAACTGCACCCTACAGGCTGAATAGGAGTGATTCACAGGTGGTGAAGGCAGCGGTGCTGGGAGCATGTATGAGTTCCCAGGGGCAGGAGAGCAGATTCTAGAGATGCACACTGGCACTCCTGGACTTTGCTGTCGCCTCTGATTGCTAGCTGGGCAGTGCCAAGGAGTGGCAGTTCTGTGTGGTATAAAACACACAGGATTCATTCAGATTCAGGAGACCTGGGTTCTAGTGTATACTCTGTGACTAACTAGACATGTCAACCTCTCCTGGCTTCAGTTTCTTCCAGAGAAAAATACACGGGTTAGATTAGATGACATGTACAGTCCTAATATACAGACCTAAAATGGCCTATAAGACCTTTCGTGATCTGACCCCTGTTACCTCTTTACCCTCTTTATCCTTGCTCACTCCGCCCAAGCCAATCAGACTTTTCCTTCCCACAAACACATTGTCTTGTTTCATTCAGCCTCAGGACCTTTGCATTTGCTGTTTCCTTTGCCTGGAACTTTGCCAGAATATTTCATGGTTTCTTTCTTCTTTTCATTTCATTCTCAATTCAAATGTCATCATCTCAGAGAGGGTTTTTCTGGCTATATCTTTAAAGTAGCCTTTCCCCCAACTCACTTTCTATCCCATTATCCTGTTCTATATACTTCATGGCACTTATCACTCTCTGAAATTATTTAATTTGTTTATGTACAAGTTTACTGTCCTCCTTCTTCACATGGTCCCTGTGAACCACATAAGGGCAAGACACTTGTCTCCCTTGAGCCTGCTGCGTCCTGGTGACTTGGAGAGCACACAATGGGCACTGGATATGGGTCTACTGAATAACTTAATTCTCTAGGCAGGCCCATTTGCACTTTAAGGATATTCCTTCAGCTGAACCAAATTACCAAGCCATAGGGAAGTGGTCATAGTAAGCCATTTAAAATTAAAATATGGGTATCCAAGTAGAACTTTAAATAATTTTATTTTTTCATCAAATACAACTTTTTCTAATACTGTATTTCTGATTTAAGCAACCTCTATATATGAAAATTCTGGTAATTATCACAAATCCATTGGGGAGCAATTAGTGTGTCACAACAGGATTCCCTATAGAATACCAAATCCCCTTTTCTCCTTTTTCATCACCGTTAGCATTCGATCCACCCCCAGTTTTGGGAGGTTCACAAGGGGTGGTGTCCATATGGAGCCGAGCCCAGGACTCACCACAGTTCTCCTCGTCAGCTCCGTTCCCGCAGTCGTCCACGCCGTCACAGTGAAACGCACGGGGTAAGCACTGGGTCAGGTTCCCACAGGGAAAATATCCTTTTGGGCACAAAGGAGTGATTGTACTTCCTTCGGTCAGTGCAAAATCTATGTGAAAGAGGGGATAGAAGTCTTACGTAATGGGAAGAAATTGTTAATATGGCCAAACTCTTTTTGTGTTATCCCATTTAATTTTCACAAAACGCTATGAGTTGAGTTTGTCTGGCGTTATTCTTAGTGTACAGTTTCTCTGAAAAATGTTCATAATTATAACATTTAAAATAATCACAATCATACCAAACACCAGTTATACCAAGAGTGGAATCAAGGCTCATTTTGAATTTGCTTCAGGAAGGCAACGGTAAACAAAACCAAAGCAATTGTCCTACTTTTGTATGAAATTAAAGACCTGTTCACTCCTGGAAACAAAAAGGTAAAACCATGAGCTAACAGGACCAAATAGGTGGATTTATTTACTTATTAATCCTTTATAAGGAGGATTTGAGGTGACAATGAAAATACACATGCAAAAGGAGAGTTTAAGTGTGCATGACAGTGAAATCCAGAACCGCATTGGAAAAAGGAGAGATAATACTGAGTAATAACATCTAACACTCATTGGGCTTACTGTGTGCCAGGTAGTTTGCACAGTGGTTAATCTCAGTTATTCCTTCAACAAGTCTATGTGTGGGTGATAGTATCCTTCCTATTTCAGGGTTAGGGAAGTTGAATGCAAAATCACACAGGTAGATTTGAATCATCCCTCTGACCCCAGAGGCCCATTTTTAACCGTCTTGCTCGGGGGGAATCAGGAACCCGCATTTCAAGGAGCGTAAGTCCTCTATGAGGATGAATTAAAAATAGTCTTCTTGTGCTGGGAAAGTAAGAGAAAATGAATGAGAGTTGAGCAACTGCTGGGTTGAATGAGAAAGCACAGAAAGGAAAGAGAATTAACATTTACAAAGTTACTGTATCTGTGGATAGGATGACCAAAGAAATTCCAGAATTTCAGATGCAAGAGACACTCTTTTAATTTGGAAAGAGTACTTTCCAGAAAATAAAGAGATGTGGTTTTTTTGGTAAATACTCTAGTAAAAATTTGGAAGTCATGTATTTTTTTTAAAAAAAAGGGAGTATGGGTTGGACAGAAATAGGTGAGGGAGATTAAGAGGTACAAACTTCCAGCTGCAAAATAAATGAGTCAAGGGTATAAAATGTGAGTGGGGGGGGGGAAAAAAGGAGTGCAAGATGAAACTTCACAGAAACAGATTTAAGGAGAGTGTAGACTCAGGCAGAGAGAGAGTAGTGTAGTAGTCTACTCAGTATAGACTCATCATGACTAATTGAAGGGAACAAGGGCTGTTGGCAAAGTTTTCCTAACCGCGCCACTGAAGGTGGCATCATGATCAGGAATTTTCTTGGGTTGGGGGTTACGGGGCTTTTTAATACTGCAGAGGACTAGAGAATCAACCTTCGAGGAGCATCTTCTACTGCGTACTGGGTGTTTCCTAATTATTTCACTTAATCCTAACAGCAACTTTGTGTTGTTGGTGTTATTATCCCCGCGTAAAGATGAGGAATGAAGGCTGAGAATATGAAGGCACTTCTACTCTGGTTCTTGGGGAAACACCCTGGCGAGGTCTGGGCCCTCCAAGCAAATGCTGCCTTGCATTGAGGTGTTCTCACCAGACGGATCACCAGGCTCTCCTAAAGTCGATGAAGGCTGCTGGCCTTCCTTGTTTAACGAATCATGCCGTTTGTAAAAGAGCAGGGGTTTGGTACGGGCACTAAAGCTATGTCTGAGTTACGGTGCATGCCAAGCTTTTAGTGATATTGTTAGAGAGGATGAGTAGATTATTTGATTTTTTGAGCTTTAGTCCTTTGGTCATGATGACCCTCAAGATCCAGCAAACACATAAAAGCGCAGCATCTGGCCCTTTCCTGGGGACAGCCAGATGAGGCAGTGTCCGTTCTCCCATGGAAGCTGCTGCTGCATCCACTAGGCCTTCCCTGAGTGGCGAGTGTGGCCCTCGGATTCTTTTCTACCCACTGGATTTTTGTTTTTACAAAAGCAAGAACTATTTTCTCTGCTTCTGCTGCAGTGGTCGATGAATGATTTACTATGAGCAATTGGGCATAAGACCAGTCAGGTCTGACTATTTTAGGAAAACTCTCTGCTGTGTGGCTCTGGGGTTTGGCTTGTTAAGCCTATTCACACAGGGAGGGGCATGCTGAGTCATAGATTTTAAAATCTCTTAACTTCCTATAAAGATTTCTACAGAGGGCAGATTTATAAAAACTAGCTGTCCTCCTGTGTTTGGAACATGAATAAGGGTCAGTATTTCTTAGCGTAGCAGCTTTAGAATTGTTTAAAATAGTAACTCACAGTTAGAAGTAAATTTGGTATCACATCACAGTCTGGTATACAAACTCACACACACACACACACACACAGAAAGCAAAATTTCTTGAAATATTACTTACCTTTTACAACAGCGGATGAACTCTGATCATTGCTATTCTATCTTATTCAGTTGAAAAGGCATCACAAGTCACTAAGTTGATCTCACGGGCCACTAATGGCATGGGACCCACTATTTTAAAATATTCATTAGTAATGAAGTCCTCTGGAGACCATCAGACCCAGATTGTAACTCTCTCTGCCACTCCCAAGCTGTGTGACTATGAGAAAGCTGCTTAACCTCTTTAAACTTTAGTTTTCTCATATTTAAAATAGGGGTAATGATAATATCCCAGGAACCAGACAAGTTAGTGCTTGTGAAGTGCTGAAGAGTGCTGGCCCACGGTAGACCCTTGGTTAATGTTGGCATACAGGCAATTTCAATGCAAAGTGAAAAAATAGGACTTTAATGGAAGGTTGCTGTGCCTTAGCATTGCATGATCTTTCTATATGACTTCTATGAAAGAAATAATAGGACTATAATAAAGTTTCTCCAACTTCTTCACGTTATTCTATTTTAAAAGCCATGTTGGGGCTTCCCTGGTGGCGAAGTGGTTGAGAGTCTGCCTGCCAATGCAGGGGACGCCGGTTCGGGCCCTGGTCTGGGAGGATCCCACATGCCGCGGAGCAGCTGGGCCCGTGAGCCACAATTACTGAGCCTGCGCGTCTGGAGCCTGTGCTCCGCAACAGGAGAGGCCGCGATGGTGAGAGGCCCGTGCACCGCGATGAGGAGTGGCCCCCACTTGCCGCAGCTGGAGAAAGCCCTCGCGCAGAAACGAAGACCCAACACAGCCATAAATAATAACTAAATAACTAAATAAATAAACCCCCAAAAAAAAGTTAAAAAAAAAAATTAAAAGCCATGTGACATATATGGTTTCTATTTTAAGCAGCCTCAAATCTCTTTTGAAAGCTGAAGGGGGGTTGTAAATGATTAAGCAACAAAAATGTCCTTACAACTTCCTAATAATATTTTTTATTGATCTAGAAGAGGTGATTACTCATTTGATTAAAGACAATTTTGAAACAGAAAACTGAGGCTGTGTAAGATACTTTGAAGGTGGAATATTGCCTCCCATTATAGGGTCTTATCATGAAGATAACCTTGAGTTCTCTGAGGGCTGGACTCTACTAAATGTGCATCCTCACAGATGCAGACTCATTGCGAGGGAAACAAACAATCAAGTGTCACAGACAAGAAGGATCAAGATTATTTCCTTTTCCCTGGGGAAAAAATGGGTTTCACCTAGCAAGTACAGGTGAAGGAAGCGGAGGAGAAAGACTGCCCATGTACAAACAGCACCTACCAACTGTATTTCTCAAAATTCTCCATTTTCACCCCAGAATGGAATATTCCTGAAAACAACTCAAGGTATAAATTTTATGTGGAAGGAAAATAAATAAATAAAATCTATTCCATACCTACCCCTTGCCTTCTGTATCCTAAATCCCAGTTGTCTAACCTAGTGCCTCGTACTTACTTGGTACTCAATAAAATTTTTTTAGTGAACAAATGAATTAATGGGTCATTTAGGAATAAAAGAAGAGTTGAAGGAATAGCCCCTTTAAAAATGTAGAATTCCCATAGCTGCAGGGTAATGTTTTTATTTTGATGAGAAAGTATTTTTTAGTCTTCAAGGTATTTATCATTTATCATTCGGTTATTATACAATTTAGAAAATGATTAAGAATCCTTGCTGTATTTGGTGCATACTGAAAAAGAATCAATACCCATCTGTAGACAGCATATTATGCTGTCTATTCTTCCTGCCATCTGTGGAAGTGGAGATAGTTTTACTGAAAGTCGGTGATTATAAAAACGGAGGATGCCTACATACAAGCTATGCCAGTAGTTTCTGCAGCAGTTTCTAAGGGACCTGTGTCAAACACACGGCTGAGAGGAGGTCTGAACATATGAAAGAAAATTTCTCCATCATGGTCTTTCTCGTCTCTCTTCTGGTCAATGTTCTGGACGTATCTGTGCAAAGGGATTCTAAAATGACTCCTTGATAGCTTTTGGAAACGAACTGACCGCTGCCTAAGAACATACTTTGTTGCCCACAAACCCCTTCCTTGTTGGGAAACTACCGGTGAGAACGATCTTACAGGTGCTCAGTTTGAGAATCGATGGAGGTGAGCAAGACCCTCCTCTCTGCTTTCTCTGATTCTCTGCCAGTGCTTGTCCTGCATGAAGCTGAAGAAAGCCTTTCTCGTCTCAGCCTGGTTTTCTGGCTGAGACTCTCTCCACAGCCCTGCCAGGGATGAAGGTCCCACCACCCACAGGGAGCCCAGAGGATCCTGGCCAGTGAGGCCATTTCCCAGCGTGCACTGCTCCTAGTGGAGTTCAATCCAGTTCGGATGCAGGGGAGCCTCTGCCATTTACTCTAAAGAGCCAGTTACTGCAGCACAGGAAGAAACATTCATTTAACATCTAGGAAATTTTAGCTGAGTGCGTACTACGTGCTACCTCAACAAGGCAGACAACGTCCATTCCCACCCGGAGCTCAGGTGGCAGGATCTCCAAGAGGGGCAGCAGCGCTACTCAGTGAAGCAAAGGTGAATCCAGGTCATTCGCTGAGTCCCCCTACTGGACGCCCCCCTCCTTCTGGGAAGAGTCTGAGCGCCACTAAAACCTCACCTTTCTAGGGCACCCAATTTATTATTTGTTTGAAGGAAACTAGTAAAGTCTGCCTTAAAAAGTGGTTATGTTAAGGTGAGTGGAGAGAAACTACCCTCTTGGTGGTTGTTTTTTGAAGTTAGAAATCTTGTCCCTTTATGCTACTGTTCAGTCCTCCCAGCTTTGACAATATTGCATGGCCATATCAGTCAGTATGTGTAGAATTCAGATCCAGTTGCATGCACACATTTACCCCAACTTCTTCCCATTTCAAAGATTCCTACCTTAACTGAGTTTCTCTAAGCCCCTATTTTCTGCAGTGTTCTTCTGAGACAAACCCACCACCTCTGACTGGTGAATGCCCTTCAGGATCCTACTCACAGATTTTCTGCAGAAACCATCACCCCATCTCCCTCTTCAGACTACTGCCCAATGTTTGGACAGATTTGGGGAAATGCTGCTTAAGTATGTGGGACACAGTATAGGTTCAATATGTGTTGATTTAAATCGGAAAAAAAAAGAATTTTAAATTGCCAACATCATCCTCACCAGGGGTGGATTTCCATCCTATGTCCCCCTTGGCTGGGTGCTTTTATGTGGGTCACAAACTGAACACCATGGTTCTTGGTGGGTTCTAAGGTATATGCAGGCACAAGAAAGATTTCTCTTCCCAAAACATCTCTTCTACTGACCAGTAAACTGCTTAAGCTTCATTTTAAGGGATGCATTCTTTTAGGTTCATATCTTGTCTTTTAGTATTTAAATTCCTATCTTGTTCTGCCATGAGTTTGAAAGACTGGCTTCTTCCTAAAATCTGCCTGTGTACAATGAACTCAGAGAATGAACACTGTGGTGGATGAAGGGAAGAAGAACATGGAAAGGGTGATTATGAAACAGGGTGAAACCTGACAGAAACTTGGCATGGGAAATGTGGAGAGGAGAGAAGATGATAGCTTTTTCCTTTCACGGCTCTCTCTTCCAATTCCTCTCTGAGTGGTTGACTGCTCTCTCTCGAGGGACTTTCACTGGCTGTTCTTCTTGGTGGTAATTCTCTCAAATTCTAGTCAAATCAACTTACATATTTACCTGTATCCTAGGCTGCTGCATATGACTAGGCAGGATGTACCTCGCACAAGTATGGGGCACTGTTCACACGGCTGCTAGTGCTGAGCTGTGACTACACAGTACAAGGCTGAGGCCCCGGATGCTTATTTTATGATGCACAAAGGTTGATGGGCTCCCTTCCTGCCCGTGGGAAAGCCTCCCGTCTGTGTTCTATATTCCACTTCATCGCCTCTTCTCAGAATCTCTCTCCATTATCTCCTTTCTCTCCTGTATTTCCAATATTCCTGTCTCTCCACTGGTTTTTCTGTTCACACTAATCTTATTCAATCATCTCCCATCTTCAAAACAAACAAATCAATCAACCAACTAACCAGTCAAGCAAGCAAGCAACCAACCAACCAACCAATCAACTAACCAACCCAAATCCTATTATAGTCACACTGGAACTGAGACACCCTTCTCTCTTCAAAGTTAAATTTCTCAGAAAAATCATACTAGCCAATGTTTCCACTTCCTCACCACCCTTTCTTTCTTCAGTTCACAGCATTCAGTCTTGGCCTTGCTGCTCCACTGAAACTCTTCCCACTGGAATCACTCATGTCCTCTTTGTTACTAACACCAGACATATTTTATAGTCTCCATTTTACTTAGTTCTCTGCAGCATTTGACACAGCCAACCACAGTCACCAGGTTGAAACCTTTTCTCCCTTGGCTTTGTGATGTCTCACTGCCCTGGTTTACTTCCTTCTTCTCCACGCTCTCTAAAGGCCCTGTCTCTATTCCCACCCATCTCCTTAATGCATTGGCTCTTTTTTTCTTTGTCAATATCCTGAATGTCACTGATATGCATTGGGTCAGAATCAAATCAATTAGAGAATTTAGAGGGACCTGCAAAGAGTTACTAGTATTTTAGTTTGTCAAACAAGAACATTAAAAAAACCTAAATTACCACTATTATAATAATGATTATAAAAAAAACAGTATTTTATTGCTAAAAATTTGAGAGAATATATACACAGAAGAAAAGACAATCCTTTGAAAGGAATACATTTAGCTTTACAAAAAAACTAACTTATTTTTGCTCACGGACTGCTGAAACTTTCATTCCTGACAGCAGTGGCCTGGAACACAGTGTTTGGAACTATGTGTGAGAAAACCAAATCTGGCAAAGTTGACCAGAATTCTTCAGGGCAGTTAGCCCTCTGTTCTATAACTCACAAATATTTTCTCCCAGTTTGTCACTTGTCTTTAACTTTGCTTACAACAGAGGCTCCAGAGAGGAAACGATCTGATCCTGACTTTAAAATAACTATGCAAACTAAAAATAGAAAACATTCTATTTTTAGAATATTCTATATAAAATATTTAAATATTCTGTAATAAAAACCCATAGCATATAATATACTTAATGGTAACTTTTTGAAGACGTTTAGTTTGAGGTTGGGATCAGGGCAGTGATGTCCATCATTACTACATCTTTTCAAGGCTGTCGTGGAGGACTTAGCAAATATAGTGAGGCAAGGCAAGCAAATCAATCATATACAAGCTGCGAGAAATAAAACTGTCATTATTCATGAATGATATCAGGGTGAACATAAAAAATCCAAAATAATAAATTATTAGTGCTATAGAGTTTATCAAGGTTTCTGTAAAATCAATTTAATTTCTATATATCATCTACAAACAATTAGAAAGTGAAATGTTTAAAAAATACTTTTACTATAGCATCAACTGTGTCATATTTAGGAATACATCGAACAAAAGCCTGCAAGACATTTATGTAAAGTATATAAAATTATTGATAGACATTAAAGACCTAAATAAATGGAGTTAATGCTCTCAAACTGGGGAATTCCCTGGGGGTCCAATGGTAAAGAATCCGCCTTCCAATGCAGGGGACACGGGTTCGATCCCTGGTCGGGGAACTAAGATCCCACATGCCACCGGGGCAACTAAGCCCGAGTGCCACAACTACTGAGCTCGCGTGCCTCAATGAGACAGCCGTGTGCCACAAACTACAGAGCCTATGTGCCCTGGAGCCCACGTGCCACGACTAGAGAGAAAATCTGCACGCCACAACTAGAGAGAAGCCCAAGCACCACAACGAAGATCCCATGTGCCGCAACTAAGACCCGACACGGCCAAAAAAATAAAGAAAATAAATAAATAAAAATAAATAAATATTGTTTTAAAAACAGCTTTATATATATATAATTGAAAAGCTGACATTTAAAAAATAAGACCTAAATAAATGGAGTTAATTCTTTTCTCAAATTGATCTATGGGTTCACAGCAATTCCAATAAGAATCCAGGAGTGTACATGTATAGGTATGTGTGCGTAGAAACGGATAAGCTGTTTCTCCAAGGCATACGTTGACGATAAAGGACGGGAGGAACTAGCTGTGTCTTGAAGAAGGAACACAAGGTGAGAGAACTGTTTACCTGTATATCAGGACTTATGATGATACAATAATTCAGAAAGTTCAGAAAAATACAGATACACACGGACATTTGATTTAGGACCAAGTGGCACTGCAGAGCAGTAGTGGGGGTTAGTCACCTCTAAGTAGATTATGGATCTAAAGATTAAAGGTGAAACAATAGTTTCTGGAAGATAATATAGGAGAAAAGACTTATCACTTTAGGGTAGGATTTTAAGGGAAAAAACAAAACAAAACAAAAAATGAAAGCATTAATCATAAAAGATAGCTAAATTAGACTATATTAAAATTCAGAACTTCTGTTAACCCAAAAATAAAAATAAAACAAAGTCACCATTAAGAATATGTAGAGGCAAGCCTCAGAGTAGAAGATGTTTGCAAAAAGTTTTGTAATTAGGAGAGAGAGAAAGAGAGAGAGAGGTCAGTCCTACAAATTAATAAGGAAAAGATAAACAGTAAATAGAAAAATGGGCGAGACTTGAACAGACACTAAACAAAAGAGGATATCCAAATGGCCAAAAACATCTGAAAAGGAGTAAATCTAATTAGTAGTCAGGGAAATGCAAATTACCATATGCAAAAACAAATGACCAGTATGGTTACGTATGATTTAAAAAACTACCAATAATACACTGGTGAGAATGTCAAGCTATGCAAACTCTCCTGCACTGATAGAAGTGTTAACTGGAACAACTGCTTTGGAAAAGTTTGTCATTATCTACTAAACTTGACGATTGAGAACCTTATGAGTCAGCAGTTTTAGTTCTCGGTACATGCCCATAGAAATGCATGCACATGTGCACCAAGAGACTCAGACAGACAGCAATATTCACAGAAGCATTATTTATAATAGCCCCAAACTGGAAACAATACAAACGTCCTTGAAAAAAATAAAGTGGATAAAAATTGTGGTATATTTATCAATGGTATACTATATAGTATTGAAAATGAAAAGTCATTCAAAGTGATTTCAGATCAAGCATACCCAGTGAGCAGTTCTCCTTTACTTTTTTTTTTTTTAACATCTTTATTGGAGTATAATTGCTTTACAATGGTGTGTTAGTTTCTGCTTTATAACGAAGTGAATCAGCTATACATATACATATATCCCCATATCTCCTCCCTCTTGAGTGTCCCTCCCACCCTCCCTATCCCACCCCTCTACGTGGACACAAAGCACCGAGCTGATCTCCCCGTGCTATGTGGCTGCTTCCCACTAGCTATCTATTTTTACATTTGGTAGTGTATATATGTCCATGCCACTCTCTCACTTCGTCCCACCTTACCCTTCCCACTCCCTGTGTCCTCAAGTCCATTCTCTACATCTGCATCTTTATTCCTGTCCTGTCCCTAGGTTCATCAGAACCACATTTTTTTTTTAGATTCCATATATATGTGTTAGCATACGGTATTTGTTTTTCTCTTTCTGACTTACTTCACTCTATATGACAGACCCTAGGTCCATCCACCTCACTAAATATGACTCAATTTTGTTTCTTTTATGGCTGAGTAATATTCCATTGTATATATGTGCCACATCTTCTTTATCCATTCATCTGTCGATGGACACTTAGGTTGCTTCCATGTCCTGGCTATTGGAAATAGAGCTGCAATGAACATTGTGGTACATGACTCTTTTTGAATTATGGTTTTCTCAGGGTATATACCCAGTAGTGGGATTGCTGGGTCATATGGTAGTTCTATTTTTAGTTTTTTAAGGAACCTCCATCCTCTTCTCCATAGTAGCTGTATCAATTTACATTCCCACCAACAGTGCAAGAGGGTTCCCTTTTCTCCACACCCTCTCTAGCATTTACTGTTTGTAGATTTTTTGATGATGGCCATTCAGACTGGTGTGAGGTGATATCTCATTGTAGTTTTGATTTGCATTTCTCTAATGATTAGTGATGTTGAGCCTCCTTTCATGTGTTTGTTGGCAATCTGTATATCTTCTTGGAGAAACGTCTATTTAGGTCTTCTGCCCATTTTTGGACTGGGCTGTTTTTTCGATATTGAGCTGCATGAGCTGCTTGTAAATTTTGGAGATTAATCCTTTGTCAGTTGCTTCATTTGCAAATATTTTCTCCCATTCTGAGGATTGTCTTTTCGTGTTGTTTTCCTTTGCTGTGCAAAAGCTTTTAAGTTTCATTAGGTCCCATTTGTTTATTTTTCTTTTTATTTCCATTTCTCTAGGAGGTGGGTCAAAAAGGATCTTGCTGTGATTTATGTCACAGAGTGTTCTGCCTATGTTTTCCTCTAAGAGTTTTATAGTGTCTGGCCTTACATTTAGGTCTTTAATCCATTTTGAGTTTATTTTTGTGTATGGTGCTAGGGAGTGTTCTAATTTCATTCTTTTACATGTAGCTGTCCAGTTTTCCCAGCACCACTTACTGAAGAGGCTGTCTTTTCTCCATTATATATTCTTGCCTCCTTTGTCAAAAATAAGGTGACCATATGTGCGTGGGTTTATCTCTGGGCTTTCTATCCTGTTCCATTGATTTATATTTCTGTTTTTGTGCCAGTACCATACTGTCTTGATTATGGTAGCTTTGTAATATAGTCTGAAGTCTGGGAGCCTGATTCCTCCAGCTCCGTTTTTCTTTCTCAAGATTGCTTTGGCTATTCGCGGTCTTTTGTGTTTCCATACAAATTGTGAAATTTTTGGTTCTAGTTCTGTGAAAAATGCCAGTGGTAGTTTGATAAGGATTGCACTGAATCTGTAGATTGCTTTGGGTAGTAGTCATTTTCACAATGTTGATTCTTCCAATCCAAGAACATGGTATATCTCTCCCTCTGTTTGTATCATCTTTAATTTCTTGTGTACTCAGCAAAACCATTGTGTCGTTGGTTTACTAATTTCTTATTTCTTAAGGAGGGAGTGGTAATTAGCATCAAGACTACTTTATAGGTAAACTTATGTATTAATTATACTTTTTTGAATTTTACTGTCCATTGAGTCAGTATATTGATCATTAGATCAGCTATTCCCTTGCCGAATACTTAATTTGTCCTTATAACCCCCAAAATTGAAAAAAGAAGACTTTTCAGGTAGTATTAACATGTCAAATAATCCAAGTGAATCCAATTAGCAATCCTGGTATGCACAAAGAGTATAACAAGGAATTAGCCTCCCTTACAGAAAAAAAAAGCCTACTCATATTTTGATGTGCTAACTGCAATACCAGTGTTTCCAGAGGTGTGACCTATGGGGCAGATTCATCAGACCACCTAGAATGCTTCTTAAATGTACAGAGTCCCACACCCCACCCTAGACTTATCAAATCTATGGGGGGGCTAGAGTCCTAGAATCTATTTCTTTACCATCATCACAAGTGATTCTTAGCAATTCAATAATTGCACCAATGTTTGGTTATGGCTGAGAGGTTCTCTGGTATGCTGAAGGTCAAAGGCTTCAGAGGATCAGGGCTGTGACTTGAACACAGGTCGGCTCACCCCTAAATCTAGCATCCTTGCCACTCTGCTACCTCTCCTATCCTAACCCCTTCCGCTGTGTAACACTCTACTTCATGATTTCAAATCTCTGGTGTGTATGCCCTTTCATGTCCAATCTCTGATTAAGCAAAATCTGAAGAATTAAAAACTACCTTCTTTTCTGAGCTTTGGGTCAAAGATGATCTATTGTGAGCAAATCCTGAATATGCTTCCCACAACATTTAGTTTTCCAAAGATAGAGAAGACTGTTACTATGTTTTTTCACTGAAATATTTAGTTTATTGAAGAGAGAATCTCCACAGAACATGAACAGAGAAAAAGCTGCTGTTGTGAGAGGAGCTAAGCCCACTTGGTTGACAGGAGCCTAGAATGGATGAGCAGTTAGATCTGGCTCCCATGCCTGTTTGAGAAAGTGGCTGAATGCAGCCTGACCAGCAGAGGCTGGGACCTACATGAAGCTACCTGCTGGGACAGAGCCCCTAACAATGCATGGGGGATGAAATGCCTCTGCTGACCACCTAAGGTTGTGATTTGAATATTGCCCCTTGCCCATGGCCAGTAGGGAAAGCAGTGGTGGTATCTCTGCAAACTGAGCATGAGATTTGGAACTGGATCACCCACAAGGTAAAATCCCTGAGATACTCATAAACTACGGCTCAGAACTGAACACTCCAATGGACTCTGTTGAGGCAATTCTGAGACCACTCATAGGGAGACATGTGCAGGAGAAAAATCCCTCCAACTTCATGAAAATGTCCAGGCCTCCAAAAAAGAAAGAATTCATACCTGGGGAACTGGGAGATAACATTATCTTCCCCTTATCAAACATATTCTATTAACACAGAACTTCCCTGGGCAAAAAACAAAAAAGAAAGTGATATACCACTGATGAGAACAATATTTATTGCAAGCTTAGTTTTTTTCTATACATACACAACATCTAGAATTATAGGGATGAAGAATTGATGCATGTGAACAAAGCACTTTAAAATGTTTCCTCTAATTCCACTATGATTTCTTTTTAATTAATTAATTAATTTTTGGCTGTGGTGGATCTTCGTTGCTGTGCATGGGCTTTTTCTAGTTGTGGCGAGCAGGGGCCACCCCTCGTTGCAGTGCGCGGGCTTCTTATTGCAGTGGCTTCTCCCGTTGCGGAGCATGGGCTCTAGGTGCACAGGCTTCAGTAGTTGTGGCGCGCAGGCTCAGTACTTGTGGCACACAGGCTCTAGAGCGCAGGCGCAGGAGTTGTGGCGCACGGGCTTAGTTGCTCTGCAGCATGTGGGCTCTTCCCCGACCAGGGCTCGAACCCATGTCCTCCGCACTGGCAGGCGGACTCTTAACCACTGCACCACCAGAGAAGCCCTCCACTATGATTTCTTATATAAACCAAGCACATTCATTTTGCCTGATGAATGGTAAGTTACATTTTTACCAAACAAGGAAACCAAGCTGTTTTGGGTTCTCAAACATATATATACTCCTAAAAAGTCTGTGCATTTATCATCATATAACTATGTACACAAAAACTATTCTTAGTTAATTGAATTTTATTCAAGCCACAATTTCTTAGGACGAATGTGCCATTTTTCAACATCAGTTTAGTTGAAGCAACATCCCCATTTTCGTCTTTAAAATTCAGGTGACAGCCAATTTTGTCACTTCAAGTGAGAGTCCTTAAAGCTCTTTTATTGCATCTGGTCATATTCATTCACAGTAAGATGAACAAATGAATAAACATCTGTTGTGAGATGTATTTAGTTAGTGCCTTTAAAGATAACTTATCTCAAATGGCCTTAACTTCTGGGTTTCTGATATTTTTCCTCTTCCCTCACAGCAGGCTCCATTCAGCCCTGAAGCAGGTGAGTTTCTTTATCATTAGTGGTGCTGCTTTAGCCTCTCAGTATGACTGTCTTGCAATATAATTGATTTTCACAGCTATCGGCAGCATGGATATAATTGTGTGAAATTAAAATTTAGTTCAGAAACGTTTTCTTAAGTCACAGCATCCAAGTCGAACTGACTTTACTGAGAAAGGACCAAGATGAGATTTGAACTAGTCCATTAGGGGGCAGTCAAATACTGTTCACGTCCAAATGCTGCTCTAGCCCTGCTTTTGATGACTACCTTTTTCAAGGTTAGCAAATTATTTGAATAAGTAGCAACTGGTAGTTATCCAGTAGCATTCTCAATACTTCATGCTTTCAGTTTCCCATATAAGCCCATGTTTTTTGGTTTGCAATATTGTTCATAATTAGTCCATAAAAAACTTTTTTTTGGAGGGAGTTTGAAGCTGGTTAACAAGGACACCCAGTGAATAAATGGATGATAAAATACATGAAAAAAGTGATAATAAGACATGTTATCTTTACTTATCAATTAATGTCTGTAGCTTAAGATGGCTGTATCATTTATTCATTAGGCATGCAAGGGTGATCATGGCCAGAAGAGAAAAGACAATCATATAATTGTTAACTTTTCCCTTTGTTTAGATCTGGTCTAAGAATCTATCACAAATATTCATTTAAATTTAAGAAGCAATTTTTACTCTTACATAATTCTAAATGACTTTTCTTTGTTTATGATAAAGAGCCTTACTGCTTTAACTGTGTAATTTTAACTGCTTTAACTAATTTAACTCTAATTTTATTGTGAAAAAGAAAGAAGTTTTGTTAATATATATAGCAAATTATCATTATTTTTATAAGTAGGAATAAGATATCAAAGCATTGGTTAACATATCTAACTTTGAAAATAAATGATTTTAAATATAAATTATCAATTGAAAATAATATAAAATTAGAAAGTAAAAATTTCCAGGGAATTACAATTAAATATCAGATTGATACTATGGATTTTAAATATGACATTTACTTAGAAATTAAAAAAATCATGTTTAAAGTTTCTTTCCTTCTTTTTTTAAAGAACACCATTACACATTGTGGTAAATCTTAAAACATTATTTTAGTAATAGATATTTTTCTTCTCATAGAGATTTTGTTTTTCTAAGGCAAATCAATTAGATGCATTACCATAAGCAAAAGTAGTTAAAACTGGTTAACTATAGTTACAGTCTTGTACATTAAAGAATTTTTTAAGGGCATAGATAACCTCTATGAAGTGTGTTGAATCCAAGAACCTATTTTGTAACTGTCTGTCCTTAAAAATCATAAAAAATTGAGTATTATAAATGTGCATAGGGCATGAACTTCTGAGGGAAGAAGACCTTATATCAAGAGTAGACTGCTTTTGGGCTTCTCTGGTGGCGCAGTGGTTAAGAATCTGCCTGCCAATGCAGGGGACACAGGTTCGAGCCCTGGTCTGGGAAGGTCCCACATGCCGCGGAGCAACTAGGCCCGTGAGCCACAATTACTGAGCCTGCGCATCTGGAGCCTGTGCTCCGCAACAAGAGAGGCCGCGATAGTGAGAGGCCCGCGCACCGCGATGAAGAGTGGCCCCCGCTCGCCGCAACTAGAGAAAGCCCTCTGACAGAAACGAAGACCCAACACAGCCAAAAATAAATAAATAAATAAATAAAAGATTTAAAAAAAAAAAAAGAGTAGACTGCTTTCTACAACTGTATTACATGCAAAATGAGTTCATATATCGTTTCTCCTTAGATAACACTTTTCATGTAAGAAAGATTAAAATATAAGACAAAAATCATGTTACATGTATTAAAATATTTTAAAATAATCTGAAACAAAGTTTTAGTATTTCAAATTCAAACTAAAATTTAAATATTAAAAAATCTTTTATCTGTTAGAAGTTCTTAAATAACTGCTCATAAATACTGCATTTTATTTCAATATTTAAAATATTCAGTTGACTTCATTTAATAAAATTAAACATTTTAAAAACCTAAAACGAATTTCTCAGAAAAGAAAAATAATTTTGAATTCTAACTTTAGTCTCAGAGGTTTATCAAAAGTTTTTAAGAAAGACTATGAACTTAAATACATTTTAAAATAATAATAATAAACCCAATGTGCCTTGGGTATGATGAATAGATTATTTACAAGTGTACACGCTCATAACAAAACAAGTCTATATTTTTCTTTAAAACCAGGGGAAGATTAAATTTTATTTTATTTTTCAGCTTTACAATAAAAATACTGCCAACTTGAAAATGAGCAGTTTGGCTAAAATGAAAAGTTTAAAAATAAAAAACAGAAAATAGAATTATATGAATAGGTAACTTTTGTCCGTTTTTAATTATTTTATTTTACATAGGTTTGCTCTTAGGGAGAGATACTGATTTTTAGATTTGTCTTTGGCTTTGCAGTTCCCAGTTTAACTATGTTAACAATGAAACATAGCAACTAACAATTATATAAAATTTATGAACAGATTTCAACAGGTTGAAATTTCATAAGGCAAAATTTTAAGTTATTAATTGTCATACATTTTTTCAAATACTAAAAAAAATTTCTCCATTATAACTGATTTCTTCAACATTGTTTTTTAAAGCTATCTTATTACAATTTTAACAACATTTAAAGGCAAGTTTCCATGAAAAATTTGTTGCATCTAGAAATTGCTAGGATGGGACTATAGGCAACTAGTGATAAGGACAATGCAAACCGGATGTCTGTTTATCAAACACTGCAATGAGTGTATCATAAATATGATAGAACCAAGTAGAAGTATTCTGTTCTTTTGGAATTGCACTCATTCAAGCAAGAAAGCAGTAGCCTTACCTTTGACATCCATCAGAACGATGAAATGAAGTAGAAGGAACATTGCAATCAATCTGCGGCTGAAGAGACGCTTAATACCAGAAAAATAACAATGGGTTCACAGCAATTGAGTTATTAGATGTATGCTCCTTAACCTCAGAAGGAGTTCTGATATAGTAACTTCAGTGCCTCCCCTGTGTCTGAGCATGCTCAACAGCTAGAACTTTACTGGCACGAGAGGAGACGGTCTTTGTCACTATGCAGCCTATCTTTTTCATTCTTTCTTTTTTGGTTTCATTTTATTTTAAATCTACAGTTGTATTCTTGGTCATTAATTCATTATAGTACGTACAGAGAGACATATATAAGACTCTGGTATTATTAGGTAAGAAACATTTTTTTAAAATCACTATAAAAATATGTTCCCCTTAGAGCATGTAGTACAATTTGCTCTTAATTTAAATCCAAACGTATACAGAAATTCTCAAATAGAAAGGGATATAGATTTACACTGAAAAGGTGATGAAACTCTTTTCAAGCATATTTTTCATGCAATAAAAAAGTGACAAAAAAACTACTCACTGGCAAATACATGAAGAACTCCTACTTCCATTCAAATGCACTTAAATGTTTTCAAATGACATACAGAAAGTAATAATTAAATATACAGCCCTGTGTTTAATAGTTACTTACTGTAAGACATTCACACAATATTTTAAAGTTCATTTACTTCCTCTATAATCATATTCTTTTTTTAAAATGGATAATTTTATTCTTGCTTTCAATCCCATGTTGCATACCTATTAGAAAATATTAATTATAATTCAGTTCTTACATCCTGAAAGCAGCTTTTAAAACAGCACAGTTAGTGCAAGTCAAAGTATAGAAAGGGCCTTTGGTTGTAGGATTCAGTTGATCCTAGTGTAATGATAAAGAGTCTACAAAAGGACATTGTAGAATTTCGTTGTCTATGAAATTCTGAGAAATGTCTATGTAGACATATGAAACATTTTGTAGTTCTGATTTGGACATAGGATTTTGTAAGGGAATGATACAGATTCTCTTATATGTTGTTATTAATCATAATAACACTGAAACAACACTGAAAAACTATCCTGTGACAAATGGCTATTGTCATCACAAATCATAAGAGATGGGGTTTTCATTGCTCTTTCTTTCATTCCAGCCTTTGATAGAATAAAGATTCAAAGGGAATTTCAAATAGAAAATACTTTATTTATCACATAATGTAGTTAGTTCTTTTCTCTTTTAAGAAGTGAGCTAAATTCCCTAAGACTTTTTCCAGATACATTTAGATGTGTTCTCATCTTATTTTTTCAAACCAAAAGAGAGAGCAACAAAGAAAATAAAGGAAAAACAATGAAAAGAAGTATTTCAAGGTTTTTTCTTATATTTCAAGCACTTTTTTTCTTCATTAACCTCGAGGTCTTTTTAGATAAAATTTGCCTTAGTTCATGTAAAAAAAATTCAGAGTGATCAGTTTTTCTTACATTTTGTGTTCTACTAACAAGATGATGGGTGTTAGTTTCTGGTACTGAAACTTTGAGCATGAATTTTTAAGTGCAATTAAATACCATGAATTGCCCATCACAAGTCTATTTGAAGTTTAAATATATACTCCATGAAAACACAATTTTTGGAGAAAGAAGAAATGTCAAGATTTCAAAGAACTTAATTTCGACTTCTTCGTGAATATTAAGCCTTAGAAACAGATTTAAATTGTTAAAAAGCTGAATCACCATCCCTTTGTGTTAAGCTTTTCAAAGTTAATCTTTGAAATATTAACATGAAAAATTCAGAACTCCATAATTATAAATAATAGTTAAGAACATGTTAGGCTCATTCATTATTGGTTTCCAAAGACGGAGAGTGCAAGTACTGAAACGTGTTTCATTTAATATGTTTTAACTTTGATTTACTTAGTATGAGTATCCAGCATTTTGAACTGAAACCCAAATGGTTGAAATGTACACAAGGATATAATATATGTGTTTAAATAAGGGTGAATGGATTTACTCTTTCCTTGGAGACACAGTTGGCAAGGAAGCTCCAGAGAGTGTTTCATGCAGAGCTGAGAGGAAGACTTGTAAAAACTGATTCATCCCTGGATATTAACTTCAAATTTGCACAAGTGTATTTTATTGATCCTTGCCTGATTCAGTTTAATCCTTCATTCCAATCTCCTGTGGGTAGCACTCATATTTTTGGCAATAACAGTATAAAAGCTCATATAAATATAGTATTTAATAAATAGCATAATTCAATATAATTCTCGCTAATTCAAGGGAATTTATTTACTGAAAGGACTAATTACCTAGTTTAATAGTGGGGGGGCAGGGTTGGCGAAGAGGTAGGGGCATTTTCTTAGCCTCTACTGTTACTTTTATTCACATCTTAGAAGCCATTGTTACATATAAAGTTCTGAAATCCAGAACATAATTTAAATATGGTCAGAAAACCCTGATATTAACTCACTTTCAGAAGTGTGTGATTGTTTTTCATATAAGCTATAATTTACTATCTTGCTAAATCAGTATTTTCAATCAAGATATTTGCTAAACACTCACACTGTATAGGCTTGTTAAATGCCTCTTATTTCCACAGTCTCTAGTCTTTCATTCACAAAACCTATTCATGAGCTGTTTAGTATCACTTTCTGTTTTGAGGGAAAGGACATAGGATAGTCAATGAAGGAATTATATTAATAGATAAGATTTTTCCCCAAAAAGATAAATTATAGAATAATAAATATAAGAATCCCACACTCATGATATTAGGCCAACAATGGCAATGTTCACTTGAATAGCCTCCATATACGAAGTTATAGTAAAAATTAGATATTCAGCTATACCAGCTAAGTATTTGTGATTATAATTATGTTAGCCTTTCTTCATGAGATTACATCATTAACTTGTCATTCAGTAAGACTGATATTTTGAGTAACCTTTTCAGCAATGGTAGCAGACTTATTTGCACTCTGTAGACAGAGCAAACCTAACTGAATCACATAATCTCATTAGCATAGAGTGTCAGTCAGTTAAGCAAACCAGTCCTGCTATAGGGTCCATTTTGAGAAGGGAAGTCTCAGTTAGGTGTTCTAACTCTGATATTTTACATTTAAAATAATTTAAGTCATGCTCCATTTATCTGGGAATTTCAACTCTTGGCAAGCTCAGTGATTAGGAGTATAGCTACAAACCCAGAGTAAAAAATATCACCGAGACATCCACTCCTGGCAGGATGGTAGATTAGATACTCTGAAAAGCCTTCTTGCTTGAAAATAATAGCTCCTGCATAAAACAATTTTCACTGCATTTCTGGAGTGTTAAAAATGAGAAGAATTAAGTCTAAAGGAAAAGCACAAGACAAAACAAAAACAAAATGCTGAAACAGCAATGCAAAACAGAAACAAGTAAACAGTAAACAAACATAAAAGGCAAGACGTGCCTGCAAACAAATGCAGATATCAACTTTTAGACCAACTTCCAGACCAAGCTTGTGTCGGTGGCAAGGTCTCAGGGCTCAGCCTCAGCCTCCCCAGAGGATTAAGCTGAGCAATGTCAAAGAGGCACCCTGTAGCACCGTGAAACAGACACATAAACTCTGTAGAAAACATCCTTAATTTAGTTCCTTAGGGTTTACCCAGATTAACATCAACCAAATATAGGCTCATTATCAAAGATCAACCAAGCACACTTGGGTGACACTTAGCAGAAATAAAAGCAATGGATTTAGAACCCCAAGAACTTCAAATATTGAAATTATCAGTTATGGAATATAAAATGTTTACAGGAAGAAACACATGGAATCACAAAAGTGAGTAAGAAATAAGAAACCATTCAAAAGAACCAAAGAGAATTTTTAGACACGAACAACATATTTGTGGAACTTCAGAACTCAATGGATGGGTAAAAGTAGTCATTAAGACATAGTTGAGAAAAAAAGTTGTAGATTGGAATAAAGAGGTAAAGAAATTATCCAGAATTAGTACAGATAAACAGGGAATGAACAAAATTAAAGAAGAGTTAGGAGGAAAGAGTGAAAAGTTTCAACATACAGCTAATTAGAGTCCCAGAAGGAGTGAATTGTGAGAATAAGGAAGAGAGAATATTTGGGGGAGATGACTAAGAATTTTCTAGAAATGATAAAATATAAAATTTACAGATATAGGAAGAACAATTTCTAGTAGGCAGTGCAAATAAAAATAAATCCACATCTGGACATTTGGTGTTGAAATTGGGTAATATTAAATATACAGAGAAAGCTTTAAAGGAAAGCAGAGAGAAAAAACAGGTGAGCTACAAAGGTAAAACTAGAATACTAGCAGATTTCTCAGCAACAATGATGGAAGCCAGAATAGGTGCAATAGCATTTAAATTCTGGGAGAAAATGACTGGCAACTAAAAACTGTGTTCCTAGGAAAACTATATTTTAAAGGGAGCAAAAGATATATTAAAAAGTTAAGTAAGAACCCAAATGAAGGATACAGATAAGAAGTTAAATGCCCTTTCAGGGAAGGGAACAATCTGAGATGCAAAGACCATTAGATGAAACCTGTGCTCTGCATATCTTGAAAATAATGGACTGAGAGATTAAGAAGTCATGTCAGCTATTCTCACAGAGGTATTAAGATACTCTCGGGCTTCCCTGGTGGCGCAGTGGTTAAGAATCTGCCTGCCAATGCAGGGGACACGGGTTCGAGCCCTGGTCTGGGAAGATCCCACATGCCGCGGAGCAACTAAGCCCGTGAGCCACAACTACTGAGCCTGCGCGTCTGGAGCCTGTGCTCTGCAACAAGAGAGGCCGCGATAATGAGAGGCCCGCGCACCGCGATGAAGAGTGGGCCCCGCTTGCCGCAACTGGAGAAAGCCCTCGCACAGAAACGAAGACCCAACACAGCCAAAAATAAAATAAATAAATAAATAAATTTTTTAAAAAAATTAAGATACTCTCAAGTCAGGCTGATGGCAGAAGGAAGTAAAGCAGATTCTTGTACCTGAGTGAGACTGAGAGAATACTGCCCACACATACATGGCCAGACCAAAAAGAGGGTAGTTACTCAAAAAGCATATGAGAGATATTATGGTACATTAGATTAGCATTGCTGATTACTCCACTTGCTGCAAAAGGATTATGCACTCCCACTTTTTGCCATGTGACTTGGCAGTACCTCTTATAGGTAGTGTATATTTCTCTGCTGCATTGACTTTTGCCTTTGTCGTGAGACTGATTTTGACCAATTAAATGTGACTAGATGTAGCATGTGCCACGTTCCAGCAGAGGCTTTAAATGTGCTTGTGTGGTGTGGCTTGGTTCCCCCCGCACTCCCTAGCCAGAACGAGAGTCACGTGCAGCATGCTTGAACCTGAGTCCAGCCAAGCCCAGAAGAGCCACAGATGACCCACAGACCCGTGAGCAAGGCATACATGTTTATTGTTGTAAGCCTCTGAGATTTCTGTTTTATTGCTGCTGTTTTGGTTGCCACAACAAACCCTGACTCAGACAGATGGATCTGGAAGTCATTGGTCCTGATCTTAGTTTTTCAGGACAAAAACTGAGGATTTTGGGTTAGCAGCATGTGCTACGTATATTAAGTAAATTAGTGCACAAATTCCATTTTTATTTGAAGAAATTTTCTTCTTTTGGAATGTCTTTTGCATTATATATTATTTCCAAATTTCTTAGAGTAAATTATTCAGGTATTACTTGCAGAGGTGACATTCCCTTCATTATTCACAAAATCATTCATAAAGTTACTAAGTTCTTTTGTTTTTCTGAAATTCTGTATAATATGACTGAGCTTAAATAAACAAATAGGTGCTATTTTCTAGTGCATGTGTACCGTGGTCTCTAATTGCCTTCATTTTAAAGCTTCAGGTAACATAAAATAAATTAGAACACTATTTGGTGAATGTTTGAATTTTCAGGTCTGTGTATTGAGTTTACCCTGAATGAACGTACCTTTATTTATAAAACACAATCATGTATATTGCTGGGTAATGATCTTTGATGTAAAGTGAAAAGCCACAAATCATTTTTATCTAAATTCTTCTTGCATTCATTATGCCAGCCCTTCGTTTTATAGGATCATAAAAACACAAACCTGGCACAGACTACCAATGCCCTCAAATCAGCCCGAATGCTCGTGACGGCCATTATTCTCATCCTGTTCTCTTATTTCGTCTTTTGCTTGAGTATGAACACTGATCTGTGCACGGCTTCTTCATTCTATAATTTTACATTCTGACAGCTGGATGCAGTATCCAGAAAAGTGCCCAAATTGTTGGCCTTAGATGGGAGAGTGAGCGGAAGACCCTAAGTAAATAATAAACCGGTTAATTTCTGGATAGCAGAGTTAACGCTGTTCACCTTTGTGCAACTCTTTGTTAACTCATGATGGATATTTTCATTTCATTTGTGGACTTATTCATTCAACAAACCTTTATTGAGTTTACTTACGTTGGAGCTGAAGAGTGGGGGGGCGCGTGGCCTTACAGAGGGTGGACTGAACAGGGCTGTGGGAGGATGCCCAATGCTCTCGTGGAACAGGGACAAGCTTAGGAAGTGCTTTTTAAGCCATGGGAAGAAATGTAGACTTTATGTGGCAGGAAAGGGAGAATTGTTGAGAAGTTTTAATCAAATAGAAGGGGGAGTGGGCTGGCCACTGTGTGGAGGGTATGTTGGAGAGGACACAGTCTGGAAGCAGGAGGACCCATTAGATCCACTGCAGTAGCCCAGGAAGGCATGGACCAAAGCAGAAGGAACAAAAGAAGAGGGAACAAATCTAAGATATACTTAGGAGGTAAAATTGAAGGGATATGGTGAGCAATGGAAGGAAGGGAGAGAAAGATGCCTCAGGTGATTCTCAGATCTCTAAACTGAGCCACTGGGTAATAGACCCAGGAGGAGGAGTGTTTTATCAGAGACAATGTTGACTGAATATTTCCATGTGCTGAACTTGAGGGGCCTGAGGCACATCCAGATAGCAATGTCTAGCCAACAGTTGGAAACAGAAGTTAGAATTCAGGAAAGAGGTATGGTGTGGGAAACAAGGAGTCTCATTCATAGAATAATTACCTAAAATACTTCAAAATAAAGAGATTGAAAAGCTACAATGAAAAAATTTTAATCATATAGTTGCTATATATATATATAAGAAGATATTCATTAGAAGCTTTACTTAAAAGTCATTAAAATTCTAAGGCACTAGAGCTACACACAGCTAATTTCAGATTACTATCTAATGTACATTCATTATAGGACCAGCATACCTGATCTCCATTTGGGTGAACGAAAGTAAAAGATCTACAAAAAAAAAAATGACAATATCACAGAGAGTAGGTGAAGTAATTATATGTACACATGCATATTCCAAGCACATATGCAGAAAATCCGTTAGATCCTGTCAATACAATGGTACTGGATTTTAGAATGCATACTTAAGGCACATAAAGCTGACAAATGAATAGGAGTAAACACTAAACTTTGTGAAAATATCGAAAAGTTTTATGTTGTGGGATCTGATACAGCAGCTAACTTCAGAATCAAGTTGATGAATCCAAATAAGTAGGGCCAAGCACAGGGCTAGATAAAGGCTAAAATCCTCTATTAAATCACAGAGCTGTCCCTGAGGCAGATGCATGTAAGGATGACTTCTCTAGGTATTTTAGGAGTCCCCTGAGCTCCGATGAGAACCAAGGGAGCTCAAAGAGACTCTGGAAGGCAGCCTGGGTAGGAGCTGAGGTGAGAGAGAGAAAGAGAAGTGATTTCACTGGCTAGTGCCAACAGTGGCCTAAAGTTCTTACGTGAGTCACGCAGCATAGCAGGCTGCCTAGAATCAATATTTTCTTCCTGTCCTCATGCCTCTGTAGGCTGAAGACATCTCCCATTCTTTTAGTCATATTTAATGTATATATATGTGTGTGTGTACACACACACAGACACACATATGACATAGGAAGATGGTACAGGGAGGGGATGTCTCATCACAGTACAGTATTTGAAAAGCAAATAGGCCAAGAGGAAGGAACTAAGTAGTAGAACAATTGATAACAAGAACTTATGAAGTGAACATGTACACTGGAGAACAATGAAGAAAAATATGCTAAAATAAAGAGATGTTTCCAAATGTCATAGCCATACTTAGAGTAAGCCCATGGAAGAAAAGGGAAAATCCAGAATTGTATACGGTATATACATTTTTTTCTTTTCTGCTCCGGAAAGCTCAGAGAGTGAAAAAGCTTCCAAAGATATGTTAATAATAATTACAGTTTTTGTTCATCTCACATCTGGTAGTGTTATTTTTCTATTCGAGACAGTTAATAACCAGTTATTCTGGAAGTCACACAACCATACCAGGCAGGATCATATACAGATAATTGTTAATAGAACAACAATCCAAGGCTCAGCAATAAACAGCAGTTTTCCCAGGAGTGGCTTGGATGCTGATTTTTGAGGAAGGCCAAAGCTTACATCATCACAGACGACTATGACATTTACATGAACTGGTGCTCAAGAAATATTTAGCTCTCCTATAAAATTTCCCCAAAAAATTCCTATAAAATTTTCCAAGGAATTTTGACTTTCTTATAGCAGAGTTCTTTTGTCATTCCCTTATCTTTATGCTGTTCAATTTTTACCTTCAGTTTTTTGCTGTTGAAGTTTTTCACAAAAAATCTGAAACTCAAATTATAATTTTGTAACTACTGCCAAATGTAGCAATGAAGTCACCAGTGGATATAACAGATACATACAGGAAATCCCTAAAAAATTAAAACAGAATATGCAACTCTGTGTTTCTTATAAAATGGAGATATTTGATTTCTAAGACTTGCCCAGGACAGACCTCTGGATCCTAAATGAGCTCATGGTCTGAACAGAGCACTTTGTAAAACACTATCTTCCCAGGGGAAAATCACTTTTAACTCATTATTTTATTATACTCAGTGTAAACCAAAATGTTGTGTACAATAATAGGTATATATTTATATATTTTAAAAACTTTACTGAGTTGTAGATTATATACAATAAAAATTTTAAAAAATATAGCCTATATACCAATTTTGTGTATTTATATAAATTTTAGCTCTTACATTTAAGTTTAAACGACCAGAAAATTGTTACAGTCTAGGATTATGGAGATGGACTGAATATGTTGGATGGTAAATATTATAGAGGGCTTTAATTTTTTTGGCATGAAGGCTTCGGGCTTGATGCAGCAGGTGACAGGAAGTCGTCTGTGGCCACTGAGCAGGAGAAGCATGTGTGGGAAGGTATGTTTTGGGGAGACAGGTCAAGCAGTGCTGTGAATGAAGGAACAGAGTTAAGAGGGAGAGACCAGAAAATAGAAGAGCAATTTGGAAAAAAGATAAAATTAGATGTGTATCTCACATTGAACATAAGAATTAACTCCAAATGGATTAGAGCTCAAAAGGTAAAAGATGAAAGCACACAAGCACTAGAAGACAACATGGATGGATTCTTCTTTAAGGTGTAAGGAAAGACTTTCTAACTATGAATCAAAATGCAAAGGTAATAAAAGAAAAAAATATATATGTATATGCTTACTACTGGTGCTTTCTCATGGGAACCCTCACTGTTGTGTTAGCTCATTTCCTACTAGAATGCTGGGTGATGTGTTGATGCGCTGGTCTTTCTGTTAAATTTATTGGGCCAGGGGCTTCCCTGGTGGCGCAGTGGTTGAGAATCTGCCTGCCAATGCAGGGGACACGGGTTCAAGCCCTGGTCTGGGAAGATCCCACATGCCGCGGAGCAACTAAGCCCGTGAGCCACAACTACTGAGCCTGCGCGTCTGGAGCCTGTGCTCCGCAACAAGAGAGGCTGCAATAGTGAGAGGCCCGCGCATCGCGATGAAGAGTGGCCCCCGCTTGCCGCAACTAGAGAAAGCCCTCGCACAGAAACGAAGACCCAACACAGACAAAAATAAATAAATTAAAAAAAAATTTATTGGGCCAGGGTTTCATTTATCTCCTGTGGCTCTATTAGAATGAGGAGCAGCTGCTCTGTGATCTCAGGTCTTCCTTTACTAGAAGTAGGGTATGAAAAACCACAATAGCAGAGTGCTCTGCTCTCAGAGGTCTTCCATCTCTTGCTTTTTTCTTCCAAGCAGCACTTTCTTCCTTTTCTCCGCCTCTGACTAGTCCTTGTATCATATTTAGGGGTTCACCTGTTAGACCCCTACATAATGGTGTAAAATAAAAATTTAACCATTTCTCACGTAAAATAATTCTGGAAAGTTGGTTGTCCAGGCTGGCTCGGTAGATTCGCTATGTCAACAAGGACTCATGCCACACTGAGAATAGGAGATGTAGTCTTTCATTCCAGGTGGAAACATGCAAATGAAAAAGCAGGGCTAAGTTACTAAGAAGGAAGGAGAGAGGGATGTTGCAATGGTCAACTTGCAATCTCTAAAGCACCCTTCCTTAGCTTGCAGGTCTTAGGAAACCTCTTTTAGGATGCTTTTTTTTTTTTTTTAATTTTTATTGGAGTATGGTTGCTTTACAATGTTGTGTTAGCCTCCACTGCACAACAAAATGAATCAGCCATACACATACAGATAACCCCTCCCTTCTGGACTTCCCTGCCATTTAGATTACCACAGTGTTAGGATGCTTTTTATATAGTAATTCATGTCTGTTCACTTTACCACTATATTCAATAGCAAATACTATTACTTCATCATCATTTTATCCTGAGTTCTTAACACAGTCCTTGTCATATACATATGTATAATATGTTGAACTATATTGCTTGAACAACTCCTGCCACTTCTACCTATGGCTTTATCGTATCATTGGAAATTATAGTCCCTAAATTAAATAGAAAGAGCTTTTCTAAGGAGGGAAGGGTTTACTATATTTGTTAAAGAGCTCATTTACCTGAAGAAGAGACTCTGTGATCTAAACGGCTGACAGTCCATGCTTGCCCAGTAAAGTGTCCATTAACTGTGAAGTGGGGACTTCACAGAGAGACACGTGAGGTGCCGTATCGTTCCCCCTCACTCCCACTCTTCTGCCTGAGGGCCTCATCTGCACTTTGGATAGGTGAATTCTTCCCATAAATGTTGACCCATGTTTCTAGCTTCTACTGGTGCATCAGTTTTATACCTTGTTCTTGTTTTCATGACTATTTTAAAGGCAGGTTGGCAGGAGGCAAATCAGGGGCCACTAGCTGGGTTCTGTTTTATTACAGAGATCCCACATTACAGAATTTCCATGGGAACTGTCTTGTCAAAAAATCTTGCCAAATCTTCAGATTCTTAATGTATAACAGGATCTTGCAATAGTTGCATTCGCAACAATAGTATCTGTAAAATACATGTCTTTCCATTGAGTCAGTAGACCCATTGATTTTCATTATAAAACCAAAAATATATTTCTCTAGAAAACATTTGGCCCTAAAATATCAGGAAAACCATGTTTCATGATACAGCATATCCTTTAATTTATATAAAGAAAGATTTTGCAGTTCCAGTAAAATAAATAAATGCAAATAAACTCTAATAATATATATATTTTAAATATACACAATTCTTTTTCTTGTTTTGCTTAAAGCTCTAAATGGTAAACAATATGAAGTTTACACTTTTGCTAAATTAGAAAGTTGCAGCTTTGTAAAACTCCTTCTCCAATATTTTAAAGCAGAATATATTTCATCTCCTTGGTTTGCATTCTCAGACATGTTTTGTGTCCCTTTCAGAAGCCACTGCTAACAGAACACTACAGAAATAGAGGATATGTGTATGTAGTATGTGTGTATGTATGAGAGAGAGAGACAGAGAGACAGAGAGAGAGAGAGAGAGAGAGAGCGAGAAGGAGAAGGAGGAGGAGGAGGAGGAGAGTGAAAAGGAGGGGGAGGGGGAGGGGAGAGAGAGAAATCCTCTGAGTCCGAAAAAACTGAAAGAGCAAAATAGTGTTAACAATCCAGAAAGTCTGGCCATTGAATAAACCAGAAAACCTCATTTGCTGAAACAAACACTGAGACTCTGATAAGTCTGCGGAGTCTGTCTTTAGCATATGTTGAAGTAGTTCTGTAGCTTAAAAACTGTCTAAGTACTAATTTTAGCAAATTGAATCTGTTGGATTTTATAACAGGCACCAATTATGTATTTGAATAATTATATGTTCAATTATATTGAATAACTGAACACTTCATTTAATGTGTCTTTTAGGAATATAAACAGGTTGGCATTCCATAAATACATCAACTTTTGCTTAGGATTTTTCACTACATGAAACTCTGAACTCAGAACATGATCACGTATTGTATAATATTTGTTGGAGAAACATGTTGGATTACTTTGGATTTGGCAAATCTCCAGCCCATGGGCCAAATCTGGCCTCAACTCTAGTTCATCTGAATCTTGACAAATATCCCCTGTGTGAGTGTGGGCCTCACAGCAGCTTCTGCAGCCCTCAGGGCAATTTTATTGCTGGGATTATTCAAATCTGAGAAGGGTCTATGAAGATTTAATGATGCTTTGGGAGACCAACGCACTGCAGATTCTAACTCAACAAAATGTTGAAGGACAGAAGGTTCAGCTTCCAGGTAACAGCACCTTAGACAGCACAGCTTTAGAGAATAGCAGTTCACCCTGGACTCCCTCTGGTCCAGAAACCACAGGGCTTCTCCTTTGCTGCTGCTGTTGTTGTTGTTGTTTATTCCTTCCTTCTTCCTCCCCCTCTTCCTTTTTAGCATTGGTCCAGGTGCAGAGGAGACTCTCAGTAAACATTTGCTGATTGTGTAAAGGGGGGATATTTCCTTCATCAATCTTTCTCTTTAATCTCTGTTTCTCACCACCTCTCATCACCTTCTTTTTCGTTTTCTTTTTCACTGTTTCCTTCATTTAAATTAATACAACATGGAGCTCAAATACATTTAGATTCCAATGGTCTTAGTTCCATAAAAGAATTTATTTGCTGAAAAGAATTTTAGGATTTATGTACTCCATGAGTAAATTGATAAACTGACTGTTTTATAGTTCTCAGAAAAGAAAAAGAGATTATTTTTAAATCTTGGTTGATTTCTCTCTTTGACATTGTAAGTTATTGAGAGAAAAAAATTATTTTATTGCTCTTAACTACTTGATGAACTAACTAAACATCATTATTAGAAAAGCACCAAAAACGATTTTAAGATAGCAGCATTGAAGTAAGCAAAACTTTTGCTTTGCTTCTTTTCCCAAGTTACTAGGCTCTAAAAGGTTTACTTTAAACACTCAGGATCATTGTTTTTAAGCTTACCCATGTTACATAAATCAAGAACAGGTATGTCCTAATGAAAAGATACTTAATTACGATTAGAAAAAATGCTTTGACACAAGTATTATCTTAGAATATTCCTCCTTTGAGCTGTCTTCCCTATAGGTCATTTCCTAACTTGAGATGGTACATGTGTGCCACACAGCGGACTGGGACTCCCTTGGGAGGTCACTGCAAATGGGGTAGGAGTGATGACTGGGCTGGGGCTGAAGCTGGGAATGGAGGATCCCTGGAGTTGAATTACTGATGGAGACAAAGCAGAGCCGGGAAAGCCTGTAACCCTGTTTTCCTTTGGCCACTTCATGCTTCCTTGACTCCAGCCACTCAGTCTACCTTAATGCTTTTCAAATGCATCCATGATTTTTCACCTACAACCTCTGCTCACATACTGTTCTCCCTATCTGTAGTGGTTGCCTAGGAGTCTATGTTTGTCCAAATACATATAATGTGTCCTTCAAGACCTGATAAAAGTCCCACTGCCTTCTCATCAAAACTCTTCCAAATTTCCCAGCTCACAGAGACTTCTCCCTCTTCTCAAATTCTGAGGCAGTTTTTGTTCACAATATATAATTTATTGCTGCCTATATAGTGTGGTGACATTATTTGCTCTTTTGAGTATATGTTCTCATTCCTCTTCTAAGTTCTAAGCTCTTCAATGGCCGAGATCTTGATGTCCATGGTGCATCAAAGTGACTCGGTTATAGTAATTCCTCCGTAATTACCTGCTCACTGTAATATAAAAGGTCTGATCTCAAGTTTGAAGAATAAAAGTGGGAGACTTTCCCCTACTCCTGGGAGCTTTGTTCATATGAGCAGTAAATGAGATAATACATTTCAACCATGGTTTATTAGCCTTGTTATTTTATGACCTCCTCAAATACTGGCTTTTATGATATGAGAAACGCCTGACTTTTCAATTCGGTTTTAACTTCATCCCTTTTCTAATTAGTAATTCAGTTATATAACAATAAATATAATAATTGATATTTCACTTCCATAGGCCACTTTATACTTTGCAAAGTGTCTTTACAGACCTCGTTTAATCTTCCTAACAACTCTGAAATAGGCAGGATTAATATTTTTCACCCCATTTTTTTATCAGGTGACAAATTCAGGCTGACAGTTCAAATGGCTTCCTCAAGGTCACTTCAGCACTGCCCATGTATCTCAGCTCCTTGTCTAATGCACTTGCCCCACTTTAAAAGATTCACGTTTATGATTATTTCCCAATGGTGGTGAGAAAAGACGCATGACTTCCGTTTGCTCTGTCAGCTTGGCAGAATTGAAATCTCAAGCTTCTTTTGTGGCTGAGTTAACCTAGAGCAACAAAACTCTGGGAAATAGGGTGATGCTGTCCAAACCCATAGCAGTTCAAGTTGAAGCAGAAAGCCAACTTAGCCATTTTTAATGAGGAAAATGATTGCCAGGATATTGACAGGGAATATCAGCACATTTTCCCTCCTAGTAGTGAAGCCTGTTTTGGAAACCAAATACCAATCCATTCTATCTGAATAGAGATTTTTATAGTTACCAAAGCACTTTAAAATACCTATTCTCAGTTGATCCCCCATCATCCTTCAGTGTGAAGCAAAACAGATATGATTATCCCCCTTCTCATTCAATAGCAGGAAATGGGGTTGCTGGCAGGCTCCCTGAGGGGAGAAGTCCTACAGACCTTCCTTAAGACCACCCAACAGTGGGGCTCTGGGGAAGGGACACACAAGGGCAGGGAACCTTAAGTGTATTGTGGACTTTCTTGTAATTAATTATTGTTCTTCCCCAAAGTCTTCACTTTCCCTTGTGACTAGTTGTAAAATAATTGTGAAACAAAAAAGGAGTTCTTTGAAAAAGAGGATGAATGGGTAAGGCAGGCACTGCTGAAATTGAGATCAGGACAAACCTTTTGTGAAATAATAGGAAATAAATATCTGTTGGCTTCTGCCCCTGGTTCCTGATAATGTTTGTTCCTCGATGCTGGTTCCTGACACAAAGCTCCTAGATCCCTTGTAATTTCCTCGTGATAGGAATGTCTTTTGTTCTAATGAGGTGACTTTTGATGGATTCCTGGATTGGGGCTGGTCACCAGAAAGACCAAGCCATGATCAGAAGCTTGGAACTTTCAGGCCCACCTCCCATTCTCGGGAGAGGCGAGAGGGGCTGGCAATTGAGTAAATAAATGATCAAACCTTCATAAAAAAATCCCTAAGAGTGCAGAGTTCAGAGAAACTTCCAGGTTGGTGAACACATCTACAAGCTGGGGAAAGACGTACTACAACTCTATAGGGACAGAAGCTCCTGTGCTCAGGACCCTTCCAGACCTCGCCCTATGTAACACTTCTCTCCCGCTGTTCATTTGTAGCCACTGAAATATCCTTTGTAATAAATCAGCAGTAGTAAGTAAACTGTTTTCCTGAGTTCTGTGAGCTGCTTTAGCATATTACTGAACGCGAGGAGAGGGTCATGGGAACCTCTAATTTTAGCCAAGAAGGACATAAATGGTGGGCAACCTGAGGACTCAACCCTTGTGATGGGCATCTGAAGGAGGGGGCAGGCTTGTGGGGTCTGTGATAACTCTGTTTAGTGTTAGAAATGAATGGAATTGTAGGACACCCAGCTGGTGTGGGAGAATCGGTGGGTGTGGGAACAAAGCCCCGCACCTGGTGTATTATGAACGTGAGAACTGAGGAAAACTGTGTGCTTTTCATAGACACCTTTGAGCCCCTTTCTCAGAAATCAAACAGCTCATTTAGAAGCAAGATCGCAAGCCTGGCTTCAGGCTTTAAAATTGGCTGACTTGTTTACAAACCACCTGTGGGTAGGAATGGGGATGGCAAGGACCCAGGAAACATGCTAAGTGTCAAGCTCAGAGAAAATTTTGCTAAATTAAGGATATATTTGATTCTAGCTTATTCTTAATATTGAAAAATTAAAATAGAAATATTTTAGCCCAAATATTCTCACAGGTAATTGGTCTCCATTGAGAGTATCTTTCTTTTTCATACATATTTTAAAATTGAGGTATAATTGACGTATAACATTATATTAGTTTCAGGTGTACAACATAACAATTTGATATTTGTATATATTGTGAAACTATCACCACAATAAGTCTAGTTATCCCTCACCATGTATAGTTACAAAATTTTTTTTTCCTGTGATAAAAACTTTAAAGGTTTACTGTCTCAGCAGCTTGCAAATATACAACACAGTATTATTAACCATAGTCATCACAGTGTACACGTCCATGACTTATTTATTTTATAACTGGAGATTTGTACCTTTTGACACCTTTACCCATTTCAACCCTTACTCCCTCCCTGTCTCTGGCAAATACCAATCTGTTTTCTGTATCTATGAGCTCGGTTTCTTTGTTTTTGTTTTAAACTTCACATATTAGTGAGATTATACGGTATTTGCCTCTGTCTGACTTACTTCATTTAGCATAATACCTTCAAGATCCATCCATGTTGTAAAAATTGGCAAGATTTCATTCTTTTTATGGATGAATATATTCCATTTTGTATATACATATATACCACATTTTCTTTATTCATTCACCCATTGGTGGTCACTTAGGTTCTTTCCATGTCTTGGCTATTGTAAGTAAAACTGCAATGGACATGGGGGTACAAATAACTTTTTGAATTATTGTTTTCTTTGAATAAATGCCCCGATGTGAATTGCTGGATTACATGGTAGTTCTATTTTTAATTTTTTGAGGAAACTCCATGCTGTTTTCCATAGTGGTTGCACCAATTTACATTCCCACCAACAGTGCACAAGAGTTCCTTTTTCTTCACATTCTCCCTAACACTTGTCATTTCTTGTCTTTTTTATAGTAGTCATTTTAATAGGTGTGAGGTGATATTTCATTGTGGTTTTTGATTTGCATTTCCTTAAAGATTAGTGATGTTGAGCATCTTTTTACATACGTGTTGGTCACTTGAATGTCCTCTTTGGAAAAATGTCTACACAGATCCTCTGCCCATTTTTTAATCGAATTTTTTTTCCTATTGAGCTGAAGGAGTTCTTTATATATTTCGGATATTAGCCCCTTATAAGATATAGGATTTGCAAATATTTGCAAATATGCAAATGTTGATTCTTTTAATCCAAGAACATGGTATATCTCTCCATCTATTTGTATCATCTTTAATTTCTTTCATCAGTGTCTTATAATTTTCTGCATACAGGTCTTTTGTCTCCTTAGGTAGGTTTATTCCTAGATATTTTATTCTTTTTGTTGCAATGGTAAATGGGAGTGTTTCCTTAATTTCATTTTCAGATTTTTCATCATTAGTGTATAGGAATGCTAGAGATTTCTGTGCATTAATGTTGTATCCTGCTACTTTACCAAATTCATTGATTAGCTCTAGTAGTTTTCTGGTAGCATCTTTAGGATTCTCTATATATAGTATCATGTCATCTGCAAACAGTGACAGCTTTACTTCTTCTTTTCCAATTTGGATTCCTTTTATTTCTTTTTCTTCTCTGATTGCTGTGGCTAAAACTTCCAAAACTATGTTGAATAATAGTGGTGAGAGTGGGCAACCTTGTCTTCTTCCTGATCTTAGTGGAAATGGTTTCAGTTTTTCACCATTGAGGACGATGTTGGCTGTGGGTTTGTCATATATGGCCTTTATTATGTTGAGGAAAGTTCCCTCTATGCCTACTTTCTGGAGGGTTTTTATCATAAATGGGTGTTGAATTTTGTCAAAAGCTTTCTCTGCATCTATTGAGATGATCATATGGTTTTTCTCCTTTAAATTGTTAATATGGTGTATCACATTGATTGATTTGCGTACATTGAAGAATCCTTACATTCCTGGGATAAAAGCCACTTGATCATGGTGTATGATCCTTTTAATGTGTTGTTGGATTCTGTTTGCTAGTACTTTGTTGAGGATTTTTGCATCTATGTTCATCAGCGATATTGGCCTGTAGTTTTCTTTCTTTGTGACATCTTTGTCTGATTTTGGTATCAGGGTGATGGTGGCCTCGTAGAATGAGTTTGGGAGTGTTCCTCCCTTTGCTATGTTTTGGAAGAGTTTGAGAAGGACAGGTGACAGCTCTTCTCTAAATGTTTGATAGAACTCGCCTGTGAAGCCATCTGGCCCTGGGCTTTTGTTTGTTGGAAGATTTTTAATCACAGTTTCAATTTCAGTGCTTGTGATTGGTCTGTTCATATTTTCTATTTCTTCCTGGTTCAGTCTCAGCAGGTTGTGCATTTCTAAGAATTTGTCCATTTCTTCCAGGTTGTCCATTTTATTGGCATAGAGTTGCTTGTAGTAATCTCTCATGATCCTTTGTACTTCTGCAGTGTCAGTTGTTACATCTCCTTCTTCATTTCTAATTCTGTTGATTTGAGTCTTCTCTTTTTTTTTTCTTGATGAGTCTGGCTAATGGTTTATCAATTTTGTTTATCTTCTCAAAGAACCAGCTTTTAGTTTTACTGATCTTTGCTACCACTTCCTTCATTTCTTTTTCATTTATTTCTGATCTGATCTTTATGATTTCTTTCCTTCTGCTAACTTTGGGGTTTTTTTGTTCTTCTTTCTCTAATTCCTTTTGGTGTAAGGTTAGGTTGTTTGAGATGTTTCTTGTTTCTTAAGGCAGGATTGTATTGCTATAAACTTCCCTCTTAGAACTGCTTTTGCTGCATCCCATAGGTTTTGGGTCGTCGTGTTTTCATTGTCATTTGTTTCTAAGTATTTTTTGATTTCCTCTCTGATTTCTTCAGTGATCTCTTGGTTATTAAGTAGTGTATTGTTTAGCGTCCATGTGTTTGTATATTTTACAGATTTTTTTCCTGTAATTGATATCTAGTCTCATAGCGTTGTGGTTGGAAAAGATACTTGAAAGGATTTCAATTTTCTTAAATTTACCAAGGCTTGATTTGTGACCCAAGATATGATCTATCATGGAGAATGTTCCATGAGCACTTGAGAAGAATGTGTATTCTGTTGTTTTTGGGTGGAATGTCCTATAAATATCAATTAAGTCCATCTTGTTTAATGTGTCATTTAAAGCTTGTGTTTCCTTATTTATTTTCATTTTGGATGATCTGTCCATTGGTGAAAGTGGGGTGTTAAAGTCCCCTACTATGATTGTGTTACTGTCGATTTCCCCTTTTATGGCTGTTAGTATTTGCCTGATGTATTGAGATGCTCCTATGTTGGGTGCATAAATATTTACAATTGTTATATCTTCTTCTTGGATTGATCCCTTGATCATTATGTAGTGTCCTTCTTTGTCTCTTGTAATAGTCTTTGTTTTAAAGTATATTTTGTGTGATATGAGAATTGCTACTCCATCTTTCTTTTGATATCCATTTGCATGGAATATCTTTTTCCAACCCCTCACTTTCAGTCTGTATGTGTCCCTAGGTCTGAAGTGGGTCTCTTGTAGACAGCATATATATGTGTCTTGTTTTTGTATCCATTCAGCCAGTCTGTGTCTTTTGGTGGGAGCATTTAATCCATTTACATTTAAGGTAATTATCAATATGTATGTTCCTATTCCCATTTTCTTAAATGTTTTGGGTTTGTTATTGTAGGTCTTTTCCTTCTCTTGTGTTTCCTGCCTAGAGAAGTTCCTTTAGCATTTGTTGTAAAGCTGGTTTGGTGGTGCTGAATTTTCTTAGCTTTTGCTTGTCTGTAAAGGTTTTAATTTCTCTGTCAAATCTGAATGTGGTCCTTGCTGGGTAGAGTAATCTTGGTTGTAGGTTTTTCTCCTTCATCACTTTAAATACGTCCTGCCACTCCCTTCTGGCTTGCAGAGTTTCTGCTGAAAGATCAGCTGTTAACCTTATGGGGATTCCCTTGTGTGTTATTTGTTGCCTTTCCCTTGCTGCTTTTAATATTTGTTCTTTGTATTTAATTTTTGATAGGTTGATTAATATGTGTCTTGGCATGTTTCTCCTTGGATTTATCCTGTATGGGACTCTCTGTGCTTCCTGGACTTGATTAACTATTTCCTTTCCCGTATTAGGGAAGTTTTCAACTATAATCTCTTCAAATATTTTCTCATTCCCTTTCTTTTTCTCTTCTTCTTCTGGGACCCCTATAATTCGAATGTTGGTGCGTTTAATGTTGTCCCAGAGGTCTCTGAGACTGTCCTCATTTCTTTTCATTCTTTTTTCTTTATTCTGCTCTGCAGTAGTTATTTCTACTATTTTATCTTCTAGGTCACTTATCCGTTCTTCTGCCTCTGTTATTCTGCTATTGATCCCTTCTAGAGAATTTTTAATTTCATTTACTTTGCTGTTCCTCACTGTTTGTTTGCTCTTTAGTTCTTCTAGGTCCTTGTTAAATGTTTCTTGTATTTTCTCCATTCTATTTCCAAGATTTTGGATCATCTTTACTATCATTATTCTGAATTCTTTTTCAGGTAGACTGCCTATTTCCTCTTCATTTGTTAGGTCTGGTGGGTTTTTGCCATGCTCCTTCATCTGCTGTGTGTTTCTCTGTCTTCTCATTTTGCTTAACTTACTGTGTTTGGGGTCTCCTTTTCACAGGCTGCAGGTTCGTAGTTCCCGTTTTTGCTGTCTGTCTCCAGTGGCTAAGGTTGGTTCAGTGGGTTGTGTAGGCTTCCTGGTGGAGGGGACTAGTGCCTGTGTTCTGGTGGAAGAGGCTGGGTCTTGTCTTTCTGGTGGGCAGGTCCGCGTCCGGTGGTGTGTTTTGGGGTGTCTGTGGCTTTATTATGATTTTAGACAGCCTCTCTGCTAATGGGTGGGGTTGTGTTCCTTCCTTCTTGCTAGTTGTTTGGCATAGGGTGTCCAGCACTGTAGCTTGCTGGGCATTGAGTGAAGCTGGGTCTTGGCGTTGAGATGGAGATCTCTGGGAGATTTTCGCCGTTTGATATTACCTGGAGCTGGGAGGTCTCTTGTGGACCAGTGTCCTGAAGTTCGCTCTCCCACCTCAGAGGCACAGCCCTGACGCCTGGCTGGAGCACCAAGAACCTGTCATCCACACGGCTCAGAATAAAAGGGAGGAAAAAAAGAAAGAAAGAAAGAAGAAGATAAAATAAAATAAAATAAAGTAAAATCAAGTTTTTAAATAAAAAATAATTATTAAAAAAAATTTTTTTGAATTAAAAAAAAAGGAAGAAAGAAGAGAGCAACCAAACCAAAAAAAAATCCACCAATGATAACAAGTGCTAAAAACTATATTAAACAAAACAAAACAAAACAAAAACAAAAACGGACAGACAGAACCAAAAACGGACAAATGCTAAAAGCAAAGCTATACAGACAAAATCACACACAGAAGAATACACATACACACTCACAAAAAGAGAAAAAGGGAAAAAATATATATATAATGTTGCTCCTAAAGTCCACCTCTTCAATTTGGGAGGATTCATTGTCTATTCAGGTGTTCCACAGATGCAGGGTACACCAAGCTGACTGTGGAGATTTAATCCGCTGCTCCTGAGGCTGCTGGGAGAGATTTCCCTTTCTCTTCTTTGTTAACACAGCTCCCGGGGTTCAGCTTTTGATTTGGCCCCGCCTCTGTGTGTAGGTCGCCTGAGGGCGTCTCTTCCCCACCCAGACAGGACAGGGTTAAAGGAGCAGCTGATTGGGTGACTCTGGCTCACTCAGGCCGGGGGGGAAGAAGGGGTATGGAGTGAGGGGTGAGCCTGCGGCAGCAGAGGCCGGCGTGACGTTGCAGCAGCCTGAGGCGCCGTGAGTTCTCCCGGGGAAGTTGTCCGTGGATCACGGGAGCCTGGCCGTGGAGGGCTGCACCGGCTCCCGGGAGGGGTGGTGTGGAGAGTGACCTGGGCTCACACACAGGCTTCTTGGTGGCGGCAGCAGCAGCCTTAGCGTCTCATGCCCATCTCTGGAGTCCGCGCTGATCACTGCGGCTCATGCCAGTCTCTGGAGCTCCTTTAAGCGGCGCTCTGAATCCCCTCTCCTCGCGCACCAGGAAACAAAGAGGCAAGAAAAAGTCTCTTGCCTGTTCGGCAGCTCCAGACCTTTTCCCGGACTCCCTCCCAGCTAGCCGTGGCGCACTGGCCCCTTCAGGCTGTGTCCACGCAGCCAACCCCAGTCCTCTCCCTGGGATCCGACCTCCGAAGCCCGAGCCTCAGCTCCCAGCCCCCACCCGCCCCGGCGGGTGAGCAGACAAGCCTCTCGGGCTGGTGAGTGCTGGTCAGCACCGATCCTCTGTGCGGGAATCTCTCCGCTTTGCCCTCTGCACCCCTGTGGCTGCTCTCTCCTCCGTGGCTCCGAAGCTTCCCCTCTGCCCACCCCCTATCTCTACCAGTGAAGGGGCTTCCTAGTGTGTGGAAACCTTTCCTCCTTCACAGGTCCCTCCCAGAGGTGCAGGTCCCATCCCTATTCTTTTGTCTCTGTTTTTTTCTTTTTTCTTTTGCCCTACCCAGGTACGTGGGGGGTTTCTTGCCTTTTGAGAGGTCTGAGGTCTTCTGCCAGCATTCAGTAGGTGCTCTGTAGGAGCTGTTCCACATGTAGATGTATTTCTGATGTATTTGTGGGGAGGAAGGTGATCTCCACGTCTTACTCTTCCACCATCTTGAAGCTCCCTCCTCATTTAATCTTTTTTTTTTTTTTTTAGCGGGGGAGGGGACACACGCGGCCGCGCGCGGGAGGGGCAGGGTGAGGCGGCGGGGCCCCTCCCCCCTCATTTAATCTTAATTGCCTCTTTAAATGTCCTGTCTCCAAATACTGTCACATTCTGAGGGACTGGGGGTTAAGACCTCAATATATGAATTTTGGGGAGGAGGGGCATGCAATTCAGCCCATAAGAGCAGCAAAGAGAGGAGGCACACACTGCCATGCTGTGTTTTGTAGGAGTGATGTCTTCTCCTCCTTGCATGGCTACCTAGTCCCTGGTGTGGTCTCTGACCCTTCCAGGGTCTAAGTGGAAGCCACGGAAAAAACAGGAGAAGCAGGAAAGGACTTACTTGGTTTGTACCAATCTAACCAGGCTTTGGCTCTTTCTGTGGCAGATACTTAAATCTGATTCTCTGGGCTTGGTGGCGAATGAGCAAAGCTGATTTTTTTTCTTGGGGTGCAGCTCTGTGGCTTTCAGAAGTCCTGACTGGCAACACTTGGCCACGGTTGCTGGACAGTCTCCTGGCTGGTCACTTGGGGTTCCTCCACTGGCTTCTGAGAACTTTGTGGAGGGCCACTCCTCCTGGCTGTCTTCTGGGGCAATAGTTAAAATGGACCCAGACTGGCTTTCTCTCCTGAGTGGCCCATGTTGGCTCCAGAGGAAATACATTCTTGCTTTCTTTTTCTCTGGCTGCCATGGTTTTTAACTTCAATTACCGGAGTAGTCACTTGTGATCTCACCATATCCACAGCTGAAGCAGCTGTTGTGAGGACACCAGTGGTTTGCTAGGGAGGCTGCCCTCCGTGGTTGTGAAAGGTGTTGAGCCTCAGGGAGTCCGAGCACCGCTGGGCTCCACAGAGAGACCAGGAGAAGAAAACGCCCCAGAAAAAGGTGCCACTTGTGGACACCTATTTTCAGAGTAACCATGCCTCTGCTCAGAGACTCTTACAGTAGTAACAATACAACCAGTCTGTGATTTCACACCACTGAGAACCTCATGCCGTGACTCATGGAAATGGTTATGTAAGGTCCCTGGTTCTCTTTCTTCTAATGATAGAGGTTCAAATTCGGTTCATGGGGCTGTGTAGCAGTAGACACCTCACCACTCCTACCCATGGGGTGAGGAAGACCATGGGGTGGGGAGATCAGGGGAGGGAGTTGCATCTCCACCCTCCCCTCAAGCCCCTACTTACGCTAAACCTCTCTCTCCTTTCCAGTCACACAATGAAAACCATGTGCACAAATGGATGTAGAACAAAGAAGGTTGTCTGTCCTGCTCAGCCAGAAAATGTCTGGTTATAACTGGAAATAAATTAAACTGTCCCAAATGTGGTTTCAACACCACAATCATTATTATTTTTAGCTAATATTTTAAAGCTCTTTCTATACAAAAATGATGTTCTAACTACTTTTTACTACTACTTTTTAACTATATTAATCCTCACAACAATCTCATGAAGTGAATACTACAGATGTGTAGCAAAGAATATTACACAACTATTAAAAAGCATGTTAAAAAAAGAAACTTAAGGATATGGAAAATGCTCACAGAGCAAATTGAATGGAAAAAGAAAGTTAAATAATTTAGATAGTATGATCCCAATTTTTTTTAATGAAAATTATACATGCATAGAAGAAAAACTGGAAACTGAAATTATAATCTCAGTAGGTGATGGAATTATAAATTATTTTATTTTCTTCTATTATACATTTCTGTATTTTTCAATTTTTTTCACAATTAGCATGTATTACTTTTATAATCAGAGAACTGTTACTCAGGAAAGATATGTCTGTCAGCAGCGTGGAAGATGGTTACGACAGGGCAATGATGGTTCCAAAAGAAACTAATATTTATGAAGCTCTTGTTATGTACCAGGCATGATATTAAATATTTATATTACTTAAAGTGATTTCCACAGTAACTTTATGAGGTGGTTACTATTATTGCCCCCATTTTATAGATGAAGAAACTGAAGCACAGAGAGGTCAAGTTGCTTGAGGTAGGCAGAGCCAGCATCCAAAGTCAGCCCTGGGTCTGTGTTCAATCCTTGAGCACATTCCTGGCTCCTGGGGCACAGCCATTAGGCACCTAATGCTACAATCCAGAAGGAGCTTGTTATCATCGGTGGCTCTTCAAAGGATGGAGTTATACAGCCCCCGTGCTAAGTGTTCTAGCCTGCCATCAAAGGAAGGCCCAGAAGGCACCGATGAAGGGATCTTGGCTGACATTCCCGACAATACTCCCCAGATGACACGGTTCTGGAAATGGTCAGAAGAAAAATCCATTTGGGGGAGCAAATTGCCAAGAAGAAGCTAAAGGGCATTTAACTAGATATTAGTTCAGAGAGTAAACCTTGGAACCAATTGAGGTGGCCGACCTGCTGGACACTGATCTGCAAACCTGAACCCACCAAACTCGCTCTTCCCTCAGACTTTTCCACAGGCTGTTCCTCCTCACAGAATGCGCTTTCCCCAGATCTTGGTGGAGTTAGAGCTCTCACTTCACTCAGGTCCAGGCTCAGAGAGGCCCCACTGACTAGGTTACCCAAAATATCCAACTCCATCCTGCTACCTCCCGCCACTCTGCTTTCCCTCTTAGCCCTTTCTCCACCCACAATCATTTTATATATTTATGTATTTGTTGTCAGTCTCCTGTCTTTAGAATGTAAGTTCCTCAAGGCCAAGGTCTGGGACTGTTTTCTTCATTATGTATCCAAAGTACCTACAACATGCCTGGCTATAGCTGATGCTCAATAAATTATATGTGGAGGGACTGAGTGAGTGAATTCACGAGCGAATGAAAACCTCTGTATAGTGTAAAGAGAGGAGAGTTGGCATGCTGATATTTGGTAACAATTTTCTCTAGCTTAACGGCTTTGTCATTGCTCATGGCTTTGGTGCATGGAGTGGCCAACACATTGAGTGATGACAGTAGGGAACATGTGCTCTCAATAAACCACATGGCTCCTCTGTGTTGAGAACATATTACCTGGAGGAAGAACCATCAGGGTCTGCTGAAGTCACCTTATCTAAAGAAAAGATTTGAAGAAAGGACTCTGGAAAGTAGAAGTAAGTCCAAAACACAGAGCTGAGATGATTTTGCTGCTCCAAAGGGATTTTATGACTTTAATGTAGCTTCTTTCTGGGTAAGAAATTCTCCAACCACCTTGCAGGGGCTCGTCCATAATTTTTGCTTGAAATGAAATCCATTATAAGTATGTAGCAAATAGTAACAACTTTTAAACCAAAATAGGGAAAAACATCTGGATTACTTGGCAATATAAAAGTCCAGCCTAATGACGAAAGCCAGGCACTGTAATCTGGATTGCCTGAGGGGTATGATTCATCACATTATCACTCCTTAGGGGCAGAATCGAATCTGTTTACAAACGAGGAATTCTAAAAACAGAGAAGCAGCTGCAGATTTTCCTGGATTAGACCAGCCATTATCTCAGGTCTAAGGTAACCTTTAGAGCTTTTCTCCCCTGCTACTCTATTGATTAAGTAAAAGCCAGATTCAATAATTTGGAGCCCTGAGTGGTTGGGGATCTCTGATGGATTGGGAGCTAGGAAGGCAGAAGAGAGCTGTTCAACTCCTCCAGACCTTTGTAGTCAGGAAGCCGGGACTTCCAACTATGTATGTTGCAGTGTAGAAGCAGGAAAGAAAAGTTTTTCCAGAGTTGGTTTTATTTTAACATATTTTATTTTTGTAAATATTTTTGAAGTATAACATGCAAAAAAGTGTGCAAATCTTAACCATACAGCTGAATATATCTTCACACAGTGAATGCACTCATGTGATCTACAGACACAGATTATGAAACTGCACTGCACCAAAGACCGCCCCTCCTACGTCTCCCTCCTATCACTGCCCACTGCCACCGGGCAACCACCACTGTGACTTCCAAAAGCATACGTTTTTTGGCCTGTTCTTTTACTCCACACGAGTGGAATCACGCACACATTCCACTGCGTGAGTAGCCTTCCTCACTCAACACCACAGCTGCAAAACTCAACTAAATTTTGCAACTAAACCTCCATCCATTCTCACTGTTTTCCACCAAAGACTGTATGTAGATCCATCCACCACCCCTCACAGATGAACTTCTGTACTGCTCCAGTCTGTGGCCACTGCAAACAGCAGTTCCATGAACATCTGCAGGTGTGTCTTTTGGTGAGCACACGTGTGTACTTAGTTGGGTACATATCAATACCTAGGAGCAGAATTGCTCAGCCACAGGCTCCTCACAAGCAGCAGGTTTAAGTCCAAACTCCATAGCACAGACCCCAGCGCCCTACATTCCATGAACCTGTAGTCTGTTTCAGACCCATCTCTCACATCCCACTCTGCAATTCCTAAAGATTGATTGTCAAGATATCCCATGTCCTGCGCCAAGGCCATTTATTCCCCTTTCTTGCCTGACAAACCCCTTCTGATTCTTCAAAGTTCAGCTTAAATATTAGTGAGCCCTTGCCTGAGGAGTGCTCTTAAAGGAAAGATGGCTAGAGGATCCATTTATGGAAGAAATCACTTGAGGCCATGATTGTAGCTCTCTGATAAGTTCAGTGTGTTAATTTTAAATTAATGCTTTAATTTTTTATAAGATATATGTTCATTACGGAAAACTGAAAATAGACAGGAAAAATGTAGTAAAATAAATAAATAAAAGGTACCCAATGAAAGTGCCGTTGCCATTATGGACTGCTTATGTACCATCATCTTTGTGCTGAAGTTGATGATGCCCTTTCAAACCTCAACGTTTCTCAACACTGTTACTGACTCTTGATACTTACAATTTTCAGTGACTACGTAACATTTCTTGCATGGATATACTATAATTTGTTTAACTCTTCCCAGTTGGATTGTTTCCAATTTTTGTTATCATAAATGATGGTGTGCAGAGTACCTATGTGCACACAGCTCTGTCTACATTTCTGTTTATTTCCTTGTGAGAGATTGTTAGAAGTTGACTACTCAAAAAAGATATGAAGATTTTTAAGACTCTTTATACATATTATCAAGTTGCTTTACAAAAGTATTAGATCACTACTCCCACCTGCAATGTATTAGAGTTTGTTTCACAGCACCCTAACCAGAATTGTGTATCTTTAAATTTTTTTTTTTTTTGCTTATTCCTTTGGGTTTGTTTTTGTTTTGTTTCGTTTTTCATATCTTGTTGTTATGCTTTAACTTCTTCGTTTATTAGTTCAGTTGAACCTTTTTCTTCATATGTTTACTGGCTATTTGTTTTTCTTCTTCTATGAGCTAAGTTAGAATCAACCAGCCTCAAGGTACAGAACTGAACATCAGTGAATATGTTCAATAGTAAGAAGATTCATTTACCTCACTCATTGATCAAATTGAGCTATTGTATAAACTCTTATATAAGACTGTTTGTCAAATTAAGTTTAGTTTTTAAAAAACCATGTTAAAAAACACATAAGGAAGAACTTAATTCATTCAACACTAATTGATAGTCTGTTGTGTACCATTACTGTGCTAGAGATGGTAGACAAAGATAAATTAAACACATTTTGCTCTCAAGATGCTCAGAAGTTATAGCATAAAGAGTGTAAAACAGATATTTGGTAGAGAGCAGAAAACTCAGAGTTCATTGTGCACTCAGAGAGAGGATCTAACTCCTTCCCACGAATTAGAGAAATCAGAAAGGGCAGGAGATTTTTGAGAGAAATACTAAGAGTGAGAAGGAGTTTACAAGGCAGAAGAATAGTTACCTTGTCTAACAGACACCAATTATTACGGGATCCTTCTGTGTCCTACTGTCCTACTAGGAAAAGGTCAGATGCTTGGTGGGATTGGAGAATAAGGTACATTAGGTAGAGATAAGAGCCAGCAATGGTTAGTTCAAAGCTAAAATATGAAGCTTATATGTACCGATAAGGAATTTGGACTTATCCTATTTTTGGTAAGGAATCAACATTTTAAAACAAGAGACTATTATTATCCTTATTTTTCAGCTGAAGAATTGGAGGTTTAGAGAGGTTAAGTGATTTGCCAAGTTATGCTGTCAGGAAGTGAAAGAATTTGAAACCATACCATCTGACTCCTGAAACAGGGTTTTTTGTACAAAGCTACAATTCTTCCTATTATTCCACGCATCCTCACCATACCCGTAGGAAGCATGCTCCAGGAACTGCGCTAGATGCTCCAGACAGCAGGAGACAAACCTGTTCTGTTCTCTCTGCACAGCACACCTCCACATCCGACACCCCCCACCAACATCACATACGCAACAAGAGAGGAAAAGCCACCCATCTACCTGGCAAAGGCTAGGATGTGGAAGATGATGCAGCAGGTGCTGGGCTCTCAACATCCTTTGTTTTAGGCTCAGAACCAAAGAATATATTCACTGACAACAAGAATACTAATCACACTTCTATTTACCTTCCCACAAGCTAGTATGGCCTCAGATATCAAGGGTTACAGAAGCATCTTTAAAAATTTACACCCAAATTGATTAAAGAGAATTCTTATTCAGATAATTAGCCTTTGTAAATTGGAATGAAAGGGAAAAAACGCTTTTTTTTCCCTGGACTTCAGGATAATCATTCTGTCCCTTATTAAAGACCCATTGTTTGGGAACTTTGGGCCATAATCTAGAAAAGCAAACCCCTACACAACAGGGGTGTAGCTCAGTAGTAGAGAGCGTGTTTAGCAAATCCCATTCCCTGACAGCATCCATGAAAGCAAGTTTTCACTTCTAGCCTATCGATCTTCTCTTCACTTTCAATGACCTGGCCTCCAAAGTTAAAGAAAACCTGAAAATACTGTCTGTGTTCTTAGGACCTATAGTTTCCTTCCCAGCACCTGAAAGTTACTGGAGATATTTTGCAGGTCTCTTCAGTTTCTATGAATTATTCCCATATGTATGGGCAGATGCAAGGAGCTGAAGTGTCGATAAGAGGTTTGCTGTATTATGGCAGGCTCTCTGCTGGATAGCAGCTCATAAAGAACAAAGTCAGGTGGTGAACCTTGTGCCTAGGATGATGTGAGGGACCTCTCCAGAAAAGGCTGGAATTCATTAACCACCATTCGGAGATGGGGTTGAGGTTCCACCTGCGATCTAAGGCATGTGAAGTCTCATTGCTTTTCTGCAGCCTGCTAATTGCTCAGGAGATGCACATCAACCCTCTGACAGAAGCCCAAAGCTAGTCACACAGACTTGGTGGCAGAGAATTACTTTTACCTTCAAGCTCTTGACATGGCAACCCCTTTAATTAATTTATTTTTTTAAATTAATTTATTTATTTGGTTTTATTTTTGGCTGTGCTGTGTCTTTGTTGCTGCGCACGGGCTTTCTCTAGTTGTGGTGAGTGGGGGCTACTCTTCGTTGCGGTGTGCGGGCTTCTCATTGCGGTGGCTTCTCATTGCAGTGGCTTCTCTTGTTGCGGAGCATGGGCTCTAGGCACGCGGGCTTCAGTAGGTGTGGCACATTGGCTCAGTAGTTGTGGCTCGTGGGCTCTAGAGCCCAGGCTCAGTAGTTGTGGCGCACGGGCTTAGTTGCTCCGTGGCATGTGGGATCTTCCTGGACCAGGGCTCGAACCCATGTCCCCTGCACTGGCAGGCAGATTCTTAACCACTGCGCCACCAGGAGAGCCTGGCAACCCCTTTATTTTGATGTGATTTTTTAATTTATAAAATACATTTGAATATTTATATTTATTTCATTTATATTCTATTTATTTTGATTCCCCATTGATTCTTTATAGTCTGCCTTTGTACATCATTCTTGACTCTTTTTTTTTTCTGTAAAGAGCACTTCCCCTTTCCTCAAAGGGTCACTGCATGTATACTGGGGAAGACTTGAGAAATGCTGGCAAAGGTCTGGGTATTTTTATTAATTTGCACTGGCCATGTAGCTGCTCAGATTTTAAAAGAAAATATAAAGTACACAACTATGAATTGCATTTTCTAAAAATCTACCGCTTTTCATCTGAGATATAATAAACAGCAAGATAAGGTAACTTCTGCAAAGACACAGCCAAAGATTTGAGTTTGACAGAATAAGTTTCTAGAACTAGATGATTTTCAAACTATTAAGAATAAGGTTCAAAATAAAAGAACACATGTCTAATATTCAAAGCAAAGATGTTTGTTTTGTCTAGTAAAGTTCAGATGTTGACTATTTATTGTATTTTTTATGGGTAACAATGTGATACTGATTACCAAGATAAACCAGAGATAAACAAACACAATTATGGGAAATTTCTTCTGATTATATATATATATATATATATATATAAAATGGGATCTGAGTTTCTGCTTTTTAGCTTGAAGCCATATATGGAATAATCTTTTGAAAGATTTATTGATTCTTCCAGGAGAAAGTAATTTTCTCTAGAAACTAAGAAATAGTACCTTCTGTTTATTGTAAAGAGAACATCTGTTAATTATGATTTTTTTTCTTAATTCAGGAATCTTTAAGTGAACGAAAAGAGGGCATTAACCAATAAGAGAAACATTAAGACATCAGTAGATAAACAAGCAAAGAGCCTGAGCAGAAAACAGACAAAAGAGGAAATACGGCTGGAGAAAAAGGGAGGAAAAAATAATGGTTAAAAGTGATTGGCATAATTACTCAGGGAGAAAACTGCATTTGTTTAGCAAAACACTAAATGGGCCATTTCAGATTGTGAAAAGACAGCCCTAGGACATGACCAAGTGGAAATGAGAGGGGGACTACAGGCCTCTGAGAAGCACAGGGCAAGGAGCGCAGGACTCAGGGGAGAGAGGGGAGCTTGACAAGGTGTGGTCAGGAAGAGGCAGGCCAGCCAGATGCAGGGAACCAGGATCCAGGAAGGAAAGGGATCAATGAGAATTTCCAAGGAGCAGGAATGGCTGGGCCCTTTTATTTATTTTTTTTAATAAGTAAATTAAAGTAAAAGAGATAAGTGTTTTTTTAATTAAAAAAAATTTTTTTTTGCCCACGTGGCATGTGGGATCTTAGTTCCACAACCAGGGCTCAAACCTGTTCCCCCTGCAGTGGAAGCGTGGAGTCTTAACAACTGGACCGTCAGGGAGGTCCCCGCTGTGCCCTTTTATGATAGAAATGTCTCATGTTTAACTTTTAGGTTGTTTGCCGTGCTAAGAGGTTTTGTTTACTTGCAAGTTGCATCCCTCCTTTTGCAGCCCCTCGTATGAAGAGTGTTTGAGGGGAATGAAGAAACGGGGACAGAGTGATGAGAGTCACATGAGGTAAGAAATGGGAGAGACTGAGAGTTCCATTGATTCAAAAAATTGGAATAAGAATTGACTAGACGAAAAATATCAAGTCTCCAGACCTGTCACAGTGGACACTAGGTTTTCATCACCCAAGGGAACTGAAGCTACTGAATATTTTAATTTAAATATAATGGAGGGGCTTCCCTGGTGGGACAGTGGTTAAGAATCCGCCTGCCAATGCAGGGGGACATGGGTTCCAGCCCTGGTCTGGGAAGATCCCACATGCCATGGAGCAACTAAGCCCATGCGTCACAACTACAGAGCCTGCGCTCTAGAGCCCACAAGCCACAACTGCTGAGCCCACGTGCCACAACTACTGAAGCCCGTGTGCCTGGAGCCTGTGCTCCACAACAAGAGAAGCCACCACAATGAGAAGCCCGCACACTGCAACGAAGAGTAGCCCCTGCTCGCTGCAACTAGAGAAAGCCCGCGTGCAGCAAAGAAGACCCAATGCAGCCAAAAATAAATTTAAAAATAATAATAATATAAATAAATAAATAAATAAATATAATGGAACAAGGTGAAACCAGCAAGCACGAGAGCTTGCTAACATCTCTGCAGCTTATGTTAAGGTAACAGAGTCTTCCTCAAAAGAATAAAAGATGGACAAATTAAAATAAGCACCAGGCACTATTTTAGCTATCAAAATAGGGAGGGAAAATATTCACAATGAGCTAGAGTCTTGCCGTTTCATACCTTCATATATCACTGAAGTCACTGGAAAAGGAACTGACCTTTTAGAAAAGCAATTTAGTAATTATGTATCAAGAGACATAAATATGTCAATATGCATAGATCGGTAATCTCACTGTGAGACTAGATCCTGAGAAAATCATCCAAATATGAAGATGACATCGTCGCTATTTACAGAAGCTAAAAAGTAGAAATGATGTAGATTGACAATTGTTTGAGTCCACTGATTTGCCTTGTTTATCTCCTTAATTCCACTGAAACTGGCAAAGAATTAAGAGGAAATTTTTTAGAGGAAATCCCGTATCAGCTCTGAAAAATTAGGGACATTACTATAAACAAGGGGAAAATAACGAATCATTTTTAGACTATATAGCAGCAACCAGAGAAGACTGCTCACATTTCAACATGAGCACAGGAGAGACCTCACCTAGGAAATGAGTGCACAGGATCCCCCAAAGGGACCCCAGTGAGCCCTGGGAAACCTCAGACGCCAGAAGAGAAGGCTGGCCATCAATCAGTCCACGGGGTGCAGGGGTGATACCTGCTTAACGGCACCAGCTTCCCCCACTTTTGCCCCAGTCTTCACTGACACAGGTGGGCAGTGGGCTCGTGATGACAGTGGTCGTGCTGCATTACCCACACAGGGAACAGCAGCAAAATCCAACCGCTGGCGCCCAGCAGGGATGGTTCCGCCCGCGGCAGCCTCTTCTCTCCCCCACTCCTCACCCCCCACGCCTCACCCCACCGCCAGCAGGAGATTAGGTCAAGTCAGACCTGTCCTCCAGGAGGAAGACCCTGCAGCGCAGGAAGTCTCCACCCCCAAGCCGTGCCTGTGCGCCTACCTCACTGCCCAGAACACTCGTTCAGCCGGCAGCTAGGCTTCTGATCATTCTACCCGCACGCCTCACGGCCCATGGGGACCACACTGTGGTAAAATAAAACTTTAGAAAATGTAAAGTTTCCTCTTTCACTATTTGGCAGCCGCTGAAAGGTTTAACACGCAATCTCAAAAACAAAACAAAACAAAAGAAAAAAACGCTGCTTCAACTCCTGATACTGAACAAACACACATTTTCTCAAGTTGAATAAAGGAAAATCAACAGATAAATAACAATATTCTGTCAAAGGAAGAATAACAATACTTTGTTAAAGGATAAATAACAATATTCTGTTAAAGGATAACTTTTTTCAAAAAAGTGAATCATGTTGGCCCTACAAATATAGAATGAACACTTAGTTCATTTTCCAGTAAGATGTAAAAAAGGTGGGAGGGGCAAGGACAAATCCAAAGAGTAGACACAGACATAAACAGTCAGGAATGCAGAGGTGCACTTGTGATTAGATGCAAAACTAGCCTCTTGCACAGAGCAGCAGCCAATCACGTCTTCACCTTGTGAAAGGCGTGCTTAGCACAACTGTTGGCCCTCTAAGAATTAACTTCTATCTCTATACAGCTGCAAAACTGTCAAGCCAATGAAAAGCTCAGATCCCCCCCAAATCCAATAACCTATTAGAAACCTCTAGACCAGGGGTCTGTGAACGTTTTTGTAAAATATTTCTACAGCTATTTTAGGGGTTGTAAGGTCTCTCTTAACTACCCAACTCTTCCCAAGGCCTGGGACCAGCGCAGTCACACAAGGGCCCATGCTCAGAAGAACCCTGTGCTTGGGGTTTAATGCTCTGTGATTGCAGCCTCCAAATTCTTAATAATTTCATCTTTGAATTTGTGTTTTGTAGGTGAAGTCCATCAGGACAATGGAGCACATGCTGAGGGCTTGGAGCTTGGCTCCTGTGGCCCCCCCACCTCCCTACGATGGGTTCTCTGCTATATGCTCCCCACCCCACGAAGCCCCAGGCCCTCTCTGTCCCTGCAACCATCGCTACCCTCCACCTGGGCGTCAACCCGGTGGGGGCATTTCCTGGACTCGAATATAAGGAAGGTCACGGTTGGGCACCTGGCCACTCCTGCTGGCGCTTCCACAGCATGTTCAGTGGGCAGCTGGTTGGGGGGGGGGGTGCCTCTCACCCACCCCTGATCCAGTAACAATTGTGCCCCAGCATGAAGATGGCAGTTTGCCATCTGGGTCACTCATTTGCCCTGGGGTTGGGGCTGTGGATCCCTAGAATGGGAGATAATTTGGTGGGTAAAAGTGAGTAGCTTATTGTTTTAATATGGCTTCTCACACATTGTCTGCTTTATCCTTGATGCTTTCAGCCAAATAAGCCAAAGGGCAGCTGATACTGAGCTAGAAATTTACTCCAAGTGTTTCCAGGTTTTCTTTCATCCTCAACTCCCTTCTGCTTGCACTTGTTTTCCTTTCCCAGCTGTAGACTGCAATTCTGACCTTAACCCCATTCCAACTCTTTGTTGTCATTTTGGTTTTTTTCGCCTTCATTTGTATGTGTATTGGGTGTTATGTGTTTGTAACAATATAGGCTTGAATTTCTGCATAGTTACTTTCACAGACGTTTTCCTGGTGTCTTATTTCATCACTTTTAACTAAGAAAATTACCCTGAGCATTCTGTTTTCTTCTATTGCTCCATCTGCCTATTCTTTCATCAGCAGCATGTGGGTTCCATGTCAGTGTAGAGGGGTGAAGAGATAAGCCCAGGAATTAGGCAGACCCTGGCTGCACAGCTGATTAGCTGTTTGATCTTGAAGAAGTTAGTGATCTTGAACAACCACTTTAATTCTGTCACTTCTTCTGTAAAATATGGATAATAATGGTGCCTATTTCACAGCGTTATTGTGAAGATTAGAAAAGATAATGTGCAGAAAGTGGCTAGCATAATGCCCAGCACCTCACAAGTGCTCAACAACTGATAGTTTATCTTCATCATCACTATCATTAGCTTTCTTTAAGATGGATTTTGAAACCCAGTAGTTCACTTCATAATTCATCTTTTTTAAGCAATTTTTGCCTGATTATTTTTTCAATAATTTGCAATCAGTTTGCAAATTTCCAGAACTCTGCTGGGACTTTTACATAGTAATTATATTAATCCTCTAAGATAATAGGGTCATTATCTTTAAAAGATTCAGTATTCCCACCTGAGAACACAGTGGATCTCTCCATTTATCCAACTGTTACATCTATTGGGAGAGTTTGTCATTTTCTTCATATTGGCAACTAGACCTTATGCAGGAGGGACATTTGTCAAGGAGAGGCCCACTGCCCATGTGAGGGGCAAGATTTAGCATCACACCAGGGTCAGAGAAAAGGTGGAACCACAAGGGCTTATTTGGAGGGTTTGGGGCATGCAGACCCTGAGAAAAGGTTCCTAGCTACAGAATGTATGTTTGTGTGCCCCTAATGGCCATCTGCAAACCAGGCAGTGGGCTCTCACCAGAGACCCTGATTTTGGACTTCCCAGCCTCCAGAACTGTGAGAAATTCTAAGCCACTCAGTCTGTGGTGTTCTGTTAGAGCAGCTGAGCAGGCTAAGACATTCATCTTGTTTCCATCTGAAGTTATGTTATTCCCCGACATCTTCTGTGAATTGCCATCAAGTGTTAGTTGGGTCTTCAGCTGTGTGCCTGAGTCCTCTGGACTTGGGCAGAGCAGCACAGCACAGCCTGGGGCAGCCTCTGGAGAGGGGAAGGATGACTTGGTGAAAAGAGGAGAGCAAAGCAGGCCCTGGAGATAGGCCACTGACTGAGTGACCTTCAGGATGGATTTCTGGAAACATGCAAACTTAGATTCCTTTATCCTCCTACTCTGCCCCTCAATCTTCAGTCCTTTTCAGACCTCACAAGACAGGAGTAGAGACCTCTGGTAGGAAAGCTAGAGACTAGATCAACATTTTAAGTTAAAGGAAGCATTTTCCCAAGTGTTCCCCCCCTGCTTCTCTCCCTGCTGACTGACCTGGGGCATGGACGATCTCCCACTGATTTCAATCTGGAGATCTGAGGGGTTGGGTAGCACCCGATAGGAGAGAAAAATTGAAAACTGATTGCTTGCTCTGAGCTTGAGGTGGGAACGGGAGGAAAGAGAAAGGCAATCTTCTGCTTCCATTCTACATTGTGTCGGTTGCCTGGAGAGAACAGTGAGGGTCCCCCATACAGGCACCCAGTTGACGTTTTAATAAACTAAGACATGAGCATTTTGTCATGGAGCAGAGAGGGCTGATTCTGGCCTGCTTTTGGGGATAAGAACCCTGGTGTGGCCGAGGCCTCCCTCAAGCCAGGTTCACATATTTATATTTGTAAAGCTTCTTCCCCTTCTCTGCCTTCCCGACTACACCTTCTGAGATCTGTAAGTCTCAGATTTTATCCAGTTATCAAAAAGCCTCATGAAAACACTTTTAAGACTAAGCCAGGTCTAAACCACCCACTTGCCTCAGACCTACAGTCAAATGGAGGTTGACGCTCACACAGTTGAGTAAAACGTCCTTCTGCTGGGAATGCTGCCACATAGACTGAATTCTGTATACAGCTGACCCTTGAACAACATGGATTTGAACTGCAAGGGCCCATATAGACAGGTTTTTTTGTTTTGTTTTGTTTTGTTTTTCACACACACACACACACTGTATTTTATTTTTACAAGAGATAAATAGACTGACACCAAGCATTGTAAATGGATGACCACAACAAAAGCAACGATTGCAATTACCAAACACGAAACATACTCATACTATGTCATAATATTGACATTCAGTCCAGTAATCCTCCACTGTAACAGCTCCTTTACTTTGCAGTGAAAATTGATTTGTATATTTTTTGCCTCTGAGTCCTTGTGGGATTTTTTTTTTTTATTCAAACAGAAAGTCACAAAAATTATAATCATCCTCATCAGTTCACTCAGTCCCATATAATTAATTTTTGTTTTCATCTTGATCTTTTGTTAGCACTTTTATGAGTTCAACAGTTTTCCATTAGAGTTCTGAAAATGCTTATTCACTCAGTTCAGCAGTATGGTCAGTTTAGACAGGTTTTTCTTTCCCCCCAACAAATATGTATTGGGTTGGCCAAAAAGTTCGTTCAGGTTTTTCCGTAACATCTTATGGAAAAACCCACACGAACTTTTTGGCCAACCCAATACCACAGTGCTACATGATCAGGGCTGGTGGAATCCATGGATGCAGAACTGTGGATACAGAAGGATGACTGTACAGTTATACTTGAGTTTTCCATTGTCCAGAGGGGTCAGTGCCCCTAACCCCCGCACTGTTTAGAGGTCAACTGTACATCCACTCCCTGCTTCCACCTTCCTGCCCTCACAGAGGGACCCACAGCCTCCAGAAGGAGAATTCCCAGCCCGGCTCCAGCAGTCCCCTTCCCAAGCCCAGCTCACCTGTCCCCATCACTTTGCCTCTTCAACAAGCAGTGTGCTGAAGAGCAGAATTTACAGATCACACTTTGCAGCGGGTGCTAGTAAGGTCAACTACAGGTGGTTAAGTAGGAAAAAAGACACTCTGGGGGAAAAGATGAAGAGACCAACTAGGAAGGAGACGGGTTGTCCAGAAAACAAGAAAGGGTGCCAAGAGACATGGAGTCCTAATTCCATCAAACACCTCAGAGAATTCCTGTGAAATGGGCACAGACCACATAAGGCCATGGGTCACATTAGCAGAGCAGTTTCAGTGGAGTGCTGGGGGAGGGATCCAGATTCCAGGGGGGGTCAGGAATGACCAGGCAATGAGGCAACAGGAACTCATGGGGCTGCTCTTTTTTTCTTTTGCCTTATATGATACGTTCAAAAGCACATTATGTGACATGCACGTAAGTCATGGAACACAGTGATGAAATGAACCCCACCACCTGCCTGAAGAACAGAGCACAGCAATGCTATTGCATCTACCGGGCCCTGAGGACCGCTTTTTCAAGAAGTTTGATTCTAAAGGACAGAATAAAGTGAGTGATGTAAGCCAGAGCGGGAAGAAGGCAGGAAAAGCACTTTTTCAAAAGACAGACTGGGAAGCTGAAGATACAGCGGAGAGTGGAAACACGCTTAGCAGCCTTGCAGGGCCCATCACAGGAGGTCTGGGGACCAAGAAACAGGCGTCCGGCAAGTTTTGCAGCTGTGCTCTTCCTGAAGGAGGAGCGACTAGCACTTCTCTTCCTCTGATGGGCCAAGTCTAGGCAGAGCATGATTAACACCGAGGAGAGGGATGTAGGTCAAAGCGTCACCGGCAAAGCCCATTCACAATTCCCGGGGAAATAAAAATAGAATCTGGGTAACAAAATAAAGTCTAACCTTTTGTTTTCTTTTCCTTTGTGCTTAGTCTAGTTTCACTGGCTCACAGGGTGCTGCATTCCGAGGCGCCACACCCGGCACTTTAGACCAGAGCTCCCGGTAAGAAACGGCTGCGCTGACGCCTCAGCTCAGCGTCTGCACACGACACTCAATCCAAGATGGCGGCAGCGGGGTGCGCAGAGAGGCGGTGCCGGGCCCTGGAGCTGGAGCGAGAGCAGCACAACTGCGTCTGCGCCCACTCGCAAAGACTCCTCCTCCGCCGCCCCTCCCTGCAGTCGATTTCCGATTTCCGTATAAAGCAGTTCCACCCACTGTTTGTCCGGAGAATGTGTGCTCTAGCGTGGGAGTTCTCATCCCTCCATTCTCTGAGCAGAGAGGAAAGCGTTCCTCTGCTTCTGAACCAAATTCTGAACTCGTTTCATTGGTGCCGGCGACACAAGGCAGGAGGACCCTTGTTAGGACCCAACTGGGAAGGGTCGATGACAAAAGTTCCGTATTTGTTGCAGAGGTAAGGCACCGAAGCCTAATTCCTGAGCGGTGATAGGAAGGCTCCCAGCTCGGCCTGGGCTGCGCTGCGCTGCACAGTGGCGGGAGCTCAAGTCAAATGGCCATTTTGACTTTCTCCCACAGGATGTCACTTTATGTCCCTAAGCTCAGGATCCAGTCCCCTTGATGCAGCAGGTAAGGAAACGCCCCCCCCCCCTCGTAAAGACAAAACATATCCTCAAGACAGAAGCAAAGGTTTCAAGAAGAGACTCTGGGGGACAGAAAGCAAGCAGTTCCTGACAATGTGCCCCTGTGTATGTCACCCCTTCGTGGTTCTCATCACCATGACACCTGATGCGTTCAGACACTTCTATCCCTCTGCCCTCAGGCTCATATGTGGAAAAAACATATCGTTCTTTTCAACTTTCTCCCTAACCAGGACTAAAATCATCTGGGTTAGAAAAACAGCAGTAACAAAAAAACCCTCCCAAATTAACTGATAAAATAGAGCAATATTTTCTGAACATAAAAAAGTACTGAACTTTGAAAGTACCAACTTTGGGCTCTTTGGTAACAATCTGTTCTTCTCCTACCAGCTCTGCCCTTGCCCAAGAACAAATTTTATTTAACATTTATTATGTTCTAGGAATGGGCAAAGTACTTCAAATAGATTATCTCATTCAGTGTTCATACTATTTCTCATGAGGCAGTTGTTAATAAGATTATCTCATAATTTTTTTGTAAATGAAGCTACTGAAGCTTGTAGACGGGAATAACTTCCCCAAGTTTACAAAGTGCATCACTGGCAGAGCTGGGATTCGAACTTTCTTATGAAGGACGCCTGACTCAGTTATGCCAGACAGCCTTGGATTTGTCCTTCAGTCACTGCAGGATCTACCCATAGCCTCTCGGCTTGTGTTTCATACAAGGTCTCCATTCTTCACTGCCCTGTCTCCCCTTCAGTTGATGTGTTGTAGATGTTACAACTCTTTCGAAATAAAGTCCCCAGAATTAAATCTCCTCCTTCAGCTGAGGTCTGGCCTGTGCATAGGATGGTTGGTCTATTGCTTTCTTTGTGATGAACATAAATATTTTTTTGGCGATGAACTTATTTCTTCGTTAATGAAAGACTACTCTGTGCATTTATTTCTGTTAATTCAGTGTTGTCCGTCCTGCACTGTATCACAAATTTGTTTTTAAAGGTAAATGAAGGATTTTATATTTATCCTTATTAAATTTTATCTTATTTGTTTCAGCCTATTTTTTTAGCACATCAAATCTTTTCAACATTTTTTTTCATCCAGCATATTAGTTTTTTCTCCAACTTTTTAGTATCTGTGTACCTTTACCCATAAGATATCAAAGAGATCGATCCAAGAACATAGCTTTATGGCCCTACAGATCATCTTTAGTTGCCACTGATCCTTCAGATAATGCTGGATTTCTTTTTATTCAACCAGATAGGAACACAGCTAATTATACTATCTCGTAGCAATATTTTAAAAATATACTTTAATGAAGGTTTAAAAGGTACTGTCACATATCCCGCTTTTACTGAAGTTATAATGTTCTAAATTCACAAACTCAGATAAACAAAACAATGTAATTATACTTTTATTAAACATGTTCTCTATCTTGATTTGTCATTGTACCTAAGAGCAAAGCTTAATCTAGGTTTGTCCAGGTAAAGTCAATCAATACTGTGCGTATCTGATTGTGTATTTCTTTTAGTAGCACATGAAGCAAGCTCACTGGTGAAAGCAAAGATTGCAGAGAGGAGAGAACAGGTGTGTGTGTGTGTGTGTGTGTGTGTGTGTGTGTGTGTGATGAGTAGAACTGAGCAGAAAGGAGAAGACAGGAAATTATCTTTTTGGAGAGTGAACAAGCACACATAATAGAAAGTGTGCTCATCTGAGTTGTCACTATATACTTAAAGAGAAACAAGGCTGCTTGATTGTATATTTGACGCAGCATTGTTGAGTTGCTTGGGTGCAGGTGGGAAGCAGATGCATAGTGGGGCTTAAGTAGGGTTTCAGCTTTGCAAGGCCAGTGAGGTTAGGGAGGGAGGCGTGAGGGGATTATGTTTCTAATAATGATCTATGGAAGCTATGCTGAGTAAGAAGGGGCACAAGCTCAAGGGGGTGGTAGTAGCAAAGGATCAGGTCGATGCTTTGGTAGGTCTGAGAATTTCTGGAGTGGACACTCAGGGTGGGAAACCTGGAAGGAAAAGATGTGGTTATCAGGCAGAGGGCTTTTTAAAGATTCCAGAAGGGCTGCTGAGGTGGGAAGAATGAACACATTGCTGGAAACAAACAGCCCAAGGATTTGAGAGACCAAGATACTGAATCAGTTGTCTATGTGGATGTTGAAGTTGTTAAGAATGATGACAGGAGTGAGAAAGAGCACAGTTGGTAAAATCATCAAAGGATGAGAGGGAGTGGGGAGGGGTTTACAGACAACAACAGCAAAGAGGAGCAGCAAGAGGTCAAGTGTGACGGCGTGGATTTCAGGTGACAAGGTGTTGATCATCTGGAGAGTTAGAAATGATCACGTGATCTGGACAGCAACATCAGAGAGGTCAGATGTTCAGCTGGTTGCCTGTGCTTTTTCATTTTTGTTTGGATATTGTGGCATAGTTTGGGAAGGGCTACAAATATGGAGTTAAAAAGAGGAAGAAAACCTCTACTTTCTGAAGAACGCTCAGTGTTAATTACATTACAATATGCTTAATGTACCCCCACTGGCAATGGCAGACATTTGAACAAAGAAATCAAGATGCTCTAGGGCTGGTAGCAAATGGTAGGTGAAAAACATACTAATAACTCAACTGTTTCTGATGCTGGAAGAAGGAGTTTCACTCGAGGCAGATTAAACATAGAGGTTTTGCCGGGAGACTATTAAAAAAAAAAAAAAAATCCCAAGCTACTAAGAGAAACAGAGCTGTAATTGGACTCATCTAGCAAAAATAAATTTTAGATAAAATGAAAGTTCTCTGTGAAATTATTGTGGGTCATTTTTTGTAATGCAGCTGAACAATATCCCTAAGGCTGTTTGGTGTGATTTTTTTTCGTATCTTATAATGATGATAAATTCAGTTTGATTTCTGATTATGTTAACTGGAATTTACAACAAACACACAAAAGATATGTGTAAGATAAAGCTATGTTTTGTAATGCAGTTTGTACAGGTTTTGCCATTAATTAACTAGAAATGGAGGAAATTAAATAATGTAGAATTCATTAAATCCAAGAGAAAATGTAAAATATGTAATCCAGGAGTATATGTATAATATATAATCTCTCTTCTGTCACCTTCAAAAATACTGAAGTGTTTTCTATCACAAATGAAACCAACCCAAGCCCCATCTCCTTCATAAAACCTTCTAGAATTTCCTTAGATCTCATGATCTCTTCTGAAATCCTATAGCATTTTCATTCAACAAAATATTATTGATCACCATTGATGTATCAAGTAGTATACCAAGAATTGGGGCAGTAGGAAAATTATATAACTAATCAGAGGGGAGAAATAGTAAACGCAACAATTAAAATGACTAGTTCTTACTTGCCAGGCATTGTTATAAGTGCTTTTACATGTACTAACAACTCTTTGATTTCTCACCACAACATTGTGAGGTAAATATTATTATTATGCCCATTTCAGAGATGAGGAAATAAAGGCACAGACAGGTTATGTTACTTGCTAAAGGTCACAGAGCTAGTGGTTTGGTAGACTCAGATTCAAAAGGAGTTCTCCCTGATTCTAAAGCTATTAACTACCTAAGTCACTCAATTGCTTTGTATCTCGATATCCATATCTTAGGGAAAAAAAGCATAATACTCTACTTCTGCCTTACCTAATTTAAATGGTTGTTATATGAGATTCAAGTAAGATAATAGGTTTGGAAATACTACTTCAAAAATTAAATCTTCTATAGTAATGCTAAGTATTACTTATTATGATGACATTTGTGAATTGTTTTACATGGACTAACTCATTTGTCTCTCAAAACGACACTCTGGGGCAGCTCTTAAGGTCATGTCCATTTTATGATGGGGAAACTAAGGTACAGAAAGTACACACCTGTTCAAGGGTCCAACCCAGGGAGTCTGACTTCAGAGGCCATGCTCTTTGCCCCTAAATTCTGCTGCCTGTTTATTAAACTTTGTCCTGTGGACAGTACATGGGGCCAGGCTGGGCCAGGTGTCCATGGTGCTAGAGGTGGGCACTGCTGAATTAGGACTAGACCTCAGGGAAGATGCTACTCCTTTCCCTGGCCTATATTTAGCCTAGACCAGAGGCCATACAGATAAGCTCTGTCCCCTACCACATGGGTATCAACCCACACCCCCAGCAAAATGACTGGGTGTCAGGGCCCTGCCATGAAGCCTGTCACTGAGTAAGCTCCTGCCCTTCACTAGGTAGCTGAAGCAAAAATCAGTTCCTGAACTAAAAATCACATCCTACCTTTCCCACAGGAAATGCTCAGAGTACATGTTTCCTGTAATTCCAGATTGCCTCTGCGTGGACATTTCCCAGGACCGAAACCCACTGCCTCCAGAAAGAGTCCTTTCCATTTTTACTTAGCTCTGCTTTGTAAAGAGTCCTTTTTTAGATAGAACTGTAAGTGGCTTAAATTGAACTATGAATCGAACGTTTTTGGACTGGTTCAAGATCTGCCCTACTTCTCATAACAAAACTGCTTTGGCTTAGTATCTATATACCTGGTGCAGAAAGACTTGCTCCGACCAAAAGTCTCATTGTCTTCTTACTCACTGTGAGAGCTGTGTTGGGGGGTGGAGTGGGGCGTGCAGGGGGTTACCTACTGATCTGGCAGCAGCCCCCTCCCTTTACAGCGCACTCCACTCCTGTATAGGAGAGTGAAAATCATATTAGCAAGTTTAATAGTCTGAACATGGTAAGGGGACTGGTTTAACTCTGTCAGCCCATCATTTCTCCAAATTAGTTGCCAACAAGACTCCTTTTTAAAAAGCAGAATATCTGTTAACTCACTGTAGAGCTAGAAGTAGAGTAAAAGAAACCAATTTCAACAAATGGAAATTACCACTGTCAATCAAGCGTGGTATCTGAAGCCTTTCTAAGTATCAGCTGGTGGTTTTCACTGTGAAAAGTGAAATAATTTCTAAGCCATCAACTTCTTCATAAAGGCAATTTGGAAATACATTTTGGGAAATGTTGGCAAGAGGATGTATAACTGAAACTATAATCAAGTGCTAATCTAACAGACAGTTCCTCAGGTTCTAATCTCAAAGAAAAATATGATTAATACTTCTTGCCAATAGATTCAATGAAGGTATTTTTATGAGTTTGCACAGGCTCAAAAACATTGCAGAGAGCACTCCATGCAAATTCTGAATCATTAAAGTGTAAAATCGTTTGGCATTTCAAGAGAAGAGAATATTCTATTGATGTGAAGTACAATTTTTACATGCTAATACATTTAATCACTTTCAGCCTCTATGAAAATTAAGAGATCTTGGAAATCATCTAGTTCAACTAATTTCACAAATGTGAAACCTGAGGCCCAGAAAAAGAGATTCTATTCATAATCACACAGCTAGTGAGCAAGAGAGAGCAAGAAGACTCCCAATTCCATACTTCAATTTGGTTCCAACAAAAATATGAGGATGAGGAATATACTTTCATAAATCAAATATATATGAGTAATTAGTGCTCAGCATTTCAGCAGATATAATGGAAAGAATATTTTCACTCCACCCTCTAGATCTTTCTGAAGTTAGTTATCTTGAGAGTTGCACAACGTATGAGAGGCCTTTTCAGATATCATAAAATAGCTTTAGAATGGGACAAGAAAGGAAATTTCAACATTAATGGCAAAAGGACCATTCCTGTATGAACCAGAGTTTATCTTCTATGAAGATATTTACAGAGGCCACTCAAGATATTTACAAAGCCCACTAAGTCTCTGTTTCATATAAGTATAAAAACTACTCTGTATAAATTTCTTTGGGGAGGAGATTGACAGGCTTGATACATCCAATGAGAGAAAATTTCCATCTGCTAATAGAGTTGTTACTAGTTCAACAAAAATACTTGACACATAATGTAAAAATTTATTGCCTCCAAAATTTTTCTATAAGATCTGAAATAAAACTTTCTATCACATTTTATTACATGGCTTTCCTCCTTTACTTTGATACATGTGAAAAGAATATAAAATTTTCTCATTTATTCAACACCAAATATATTAAATTGTTATTTCCTTAGATCGTCCTTGACACTAAAAATTCTTTTCGTACCACTATTTGATAGGGAATAAATCAAGAAAAACCAATTTCAACAAATTGGAAACATTTCAACAAATGGAAATCATCACTATCTATCAAGTTGTTGGGAGCCTTTCTAAGCATCTGATGGTATTTTCCACTTGGCAAAGTGAAAAATCTAAGCCACCAATTTCTTCATAAAGGCAATTTAGAAGGAGTTCATATTTGAATTAGGGTTCTACTCAACTTAGGTAAACGTAAAGGAATCAAAATGACTTTTGTGTTTACAATATAGTGAAAATAATTCAAATAGGAATTTTCTAAAGTGAAATAATTCCCTTAGATATGTGAGAATTTTCATGCACGGATCCAGGAAGTTAGGGTTAATTTTTAAGTAATTCCTCTGCATGCCAATGTAACATTTTTACTGGAAAATACTTTTCTTCTCAAGAAATTTCAGAATTACATACCCTCCTCCCACACACGGTCACATATTCCTTAGCTCAAACAAGCATGGTTAGATATGAGCGGAATAGACATTAGACAGAGGAAAGAGGCTGTCAAATGATGTGCTTTGGGGTGAGGATTTATTCAGTGCCTCCTTGGAGTTTGGTTCCCATAGCTGTAGAGGACGGGACTCTATGTGTGAAGAATTGAAAGAAACATCTACTGAGTAAGTCTACACGTGAGCAGTTTTCTCTTCTCTAAGCATTACCACCAACTGTGCTCTTTGGCATCATGCTTCGTGGTCCCTTAATGTCCCTTCAGCAGATTCTAGATCTTTCTGTTCACTTTCAGATATTATAATCCACTCTGGTTCAGCATCTCAAACTTAAACTAGATTTGGATTTCATTCTGAAGCTCTTCTCCCCTACCCCCAATGTGGTCATCATTAGAACTGTTTAAGAATCTTCTAGTTCTCCTTCTGAGGACATGGCAGGAAAGAACTCCCACAGCCTTTGAACTTAGGGTGGCCATATGACTTGGGTTTGGCCAATGAAATATGAGCAGAAATGACATGTATCACATCTGGGCAGAAGTTTTAAGAGCTAGTGCATGATTTGCTGCATCCCCTTCCTTCCTGTGATGGTGAGGGAAGTACATGTCCAGGTGAAGGCTCCTTCAGCCCAGGTCTGTGAGTGACCACTGTGAGTACAGCCCCCTGCCAGTGTGCTTTGGAAACAGCATGAGTGAGAAGTGACCTGCTATGTTAAGCCTTTGAGACATGGGACTTTTCTGAGATGCTGCAGCCTATTCTGCACCTAGCCTATTCTGGCTCCTACATCCCAGCATAGGCTTGACCTGTAAACCCATCTGCTTGGAATTGAAGGAGGTGGTGGGGTGCATGATCTGCCTCTGCAATAAGGCTTCTCTCAGTTAGGACTAGTCCCTCCTAACTTGGAAGGAGGAAGAAAGGAATCACAGAGAAGATAAGGAATGTTTTAGATCCACTGGCTGATGCTGGTGGCAGGGAGTGTCGCTGGCCTTATTCAGGTTATACCTGCTCCTGGGTGTCCTCTGCTGACACGGTGGTCGCTGTAGATGGACACGTGGTGTTGAGTGTCTCTCTGGCTCTCTCTGTTGCTGAGGATCCCTTCAGGCAGGGACATTTACTGACACTGTCCAGCAGGGGACTCCCTCCTGGCCTGGTGTCCATCTCGGCCACTCCATACCTCCTGTGTCTGGTCCTCTACTCCAAGCTCCTTCATGGGACCAAAAGACATGAGGAATTAGCGTGAGGGTGTCCACTCCTGTCCTTTTCTTTCCAGGCGCACTAGACTACTATAATAAAGCCCCTTTTTGCTTACTAAACTATTTACTTGATGTAGGCTCCACCATCAAGCCTCCTGCCTTTGGGAATATCCACCTGAGAAGCAAACCCCAGTTTCCATATTTTTACATCCTTATTCCTGAGGACACCCCAGACTTTCCCAGAAACTCTCTCACCATGCTCAGCCAGCACCGAGTTGTGGAACAAGAGCTGGGCTTCCTTTCTTGCTGGCACTCCTCATGGGTGCACATGGGTGCCTAGGACTCTCCTCCTTCACTTGATATTGGAGGCAGAGGGATAAATCCCACAGGAATACCACAGTCCCCATAAGGCTAATGATGGCCACTTTCCTCCCTCTCCCGGGACCTCTTCTCAGAGGAGACTTGGGGGGTGCTGAATGTAGGTGGTGGTTAGTTGTAGTAGGGCCTGGGGTGGGGGATGGACATCTGGCTTTTCTTGTTGTGGGCTCTCTTTAGAATGTGTCACACCTTCTTGTCTATGACTCTGTGGTTTAATAGTCACAGACTAGTCCCACTAAGCATCAGTTCACATTTATATTTGGAACTAAGTTGATTGGCTGGATATGCTAGGGGACAGAGAAGCAGGGCATTGACTCAATCATTTGTGCCTTCTTTTATTGCAATATTTATCAAGAGTGACTATGGGGCTTCCCTGGTGGCGCAGTGGTTGAGAATCTGCCTGCTAATGCAGGGGACACGGGTTCGAGCCCTGGTCTGGGAAGATCCCACATGCCGCAAAGCAACTAGGCCCGTGAGCCACAACTACTGAGCCTGCGCGTCTGGAGCCTGTGCTCCACAACAAGAGAGGCCACAATAGTCAGAGGCCCGCGCACCGCGATGAAGAGTGGCCCCCCCTTGCCACAACTAGAGAAAGCCCTCGCACAGAAACGAAGACCCAACACAGCCAAAAATAAAATAAAATAAATTAAAAAAAAAAAAAGAGTGACTATGTCCCTGGCACTCTTCTAGGCACTAGAGATATGGAGCTGTAAGACACTGCAGCAGTTAGTAGTTTGATGGAGGAGTACTTATCAAACAGTATTATGTGTCACATTATGGATGTATCACATGTGGAATTCTCTAGGGGACTGTGGGGAGGCCACTTGAGGTTGGAGAAGGACAAAGGACGAGCAGGAATAACACAGGTAAAGGAGGATGGGGAAGAGTGTTGTAGCAGTGGGGGCACCAGAGGCCAGGTCCCAGGTGTGCACTGGGAGGGCTCAGTCTGGCCAGGTATGGAATGTGAATGGAAGTGGCTGGTTCTACCTGGGAGGTAAACAGGGTGAGGCCTGGGGCCTTGCGTGTCCCTTAAGGAATCTGAACTTTCTGTGGAGGGCAAAGAGAAAGCCATAAAGGATTTAAGGCCGGGAACAATGATCACGTTTATGTTTTAGAAAGGGGACTGGCAACGCTGTGGGTGATAAATTCTGTAGGGCCCAGGCTGCAGGCAGGCAAGTCAGTTGCAATGATTCTGGAAACAAAGGAGACTGTCCTGAACTAAACATTTCCGTGTCAGTGAGGCCCACGATCGTGTAATCAAATGACAAACCAGCCTGGAGACACAGTGAGACTGGAACCTGAGATGAGGCTATTTGTATACAAATCATCTCCACACAACTCAGAAATGACACTTGCATAAAATCATGCATCTATTTATCTGATATTTTCACTAGCTGGTTCTCAGATAGAAATCTCAAAAACACCCACTGGAGATGTTTCACATCAGATAAGCGGAAACCCAATTTCAAAGCTGTGGTTTTAGACTTATAAAAGCAATTGAGGTCAGTGCTGTGAAACACAGTGTAGGTGAGGCTTGAGAGTTTTAGCCTCACCGCAGAGCCCTGAGGTCAGCTATTAATCCTGTTCCACTCCCTCCCCCAATCAAAGGAGAAGGCTGCTGTCTGAAATGACAGGCTTCTGAAACCAACCGTACATTACCAGTATTTGCCTCAGTTCTGGATCCTGTCCCTCAAGACCACTAGGTGACACTGTGGAACATAGTCATTGCATTCACGTATTTTCTCAGGCTGGAAAACGAATGCAGCTTTATATCCCCCCCTGCCAAGTTTTAGAAAAGCCACTTGCTTGTCAACCATTTCCCCCAATGCAGTTATTTCCCACTAGGTGGAATAGCTGTGTTCAAAAAAAGAAAAGTCACTAGAAAAGTTTGCTATTTAATGGATGAATTTCTTTGTCATACTCTTAGAATACAGCTACCTCCAAATTAGTTGGTTCTGTGGGAAGCAGCCACATAGCACCAGGAGATCAGCTTGGTGGTCTGTGACCACCTAGAGGGGTGAGGTAGGGAGGGTGGGAGGAAGGGAGACGCAAGAGGGAAGAGATATGGGAACATACATATATGTATAACTGATTCACTTTGTTATAAAGCAGAAACTAACACACCATTGTAAAGCAATTATACTCCAATAAAGATGTTGAAAAAAAAAAAAAAAAAGGATGTTCGTTTAGGAGGTTTTCTTGACTGGAGTGATACCAGCAGTGATAATCCTCATCCCCCCCGCCCCCCGCCACCAAAAAAGAATTGTTTATGCTGTTAACACTGTCCTTGGGCTTTGGGCTTTGGGTTTGTTGCACTGGGGTTTGCTTTTTCCTGATCCTCTGAAATATAGTCTTCTGATAGCAGGGGATTTGTGTTTTCTCCCATTACTATATCCACGCCCTATGTACTTAATGGTTTTCCTCTTTTTCTCATTTTTCTAACTTGTTGTTCTGCTCTCTTGAATAGTTCTGTATTTACCTACTTTATTTATTCATTTGTGCATACTCTAAAGATTTGTGGTTGCATTGTTATTCTCATGGAAAAGACATTGTGTAGCTGGAAACAGACATTTCTGTGCATTCTACCTTGAGGGACATACAACTGATTACATCTTTTTAAGGTTGTTTTTCAGATTATCTCATCTTTCTGGATACTTGATGAAACAAACATACGTTTCTCTTTTTTTGCTGTTGGTTTTTGTTTGTTTCCTTTTATGTTTGTTTGTTTTTAGTTTGCCTCAAAAACTTTAGCAGATTGAATTTCTTATTTTCATCATTGAAACTCAAATTGTACTTTTACTGTAAATGTACATCCTTCCCTTTATTTAGCATCAGAGGCATTCCTAGGCTATTTTTTCCCTCCAATTTCTCCTTTAGAAAAGATTGTATTGCTTGGTTTGCCATACTGATCAATTATAGGTTTCTGATTTATAGATCAGTAGAACAACAAAAACTGTGAACCCCTGTCCAGGACCCAGCTCCAGCGGAGCTGTGAACAACCAACACAGTTCCAGTTACTTAAGATTGATGCTTCACTCCACCAGCCCCAGAGGATTCCACGTGGGCCACATGTGGGTCTATCACCAGCTGTCAGTGGGCTGTGGAGTTGGCAAGGAACCCTCAGCTGCTAGACTCAAGAGTACCTTTCTTCATGTCAGTAACGATTACAGGAGCATCTGTCCGAGCTGACCCCCCCGAGGGAATCTAGCAGCAAATTGATTCACTTCCTGTTGGGTCTCCAGGATTCCTGGAGTTTCTCTTTTCCTTCAAGGCTCCAGCCCCCATGACAGCCCCATGCTTTGAACACTGCTTTTCTTGTTTGTTTAAAAGATGTGAAAACTCTGTGACAGAATTTTCCAAACGGATCTCTGGAAATAGTCAAAATGTAAGCAAGTTTTAGAATATTCTTCTAGTAGTGGTGTGGAAGGTGGCTTCCGGAAGGACAGATCTCTGAAAGGACTCAAAGCATAAAAATGTTGCATCATTATATGCTGTCCTATTTGTTATCATTTATTTTTTATTTTTAGCAATGCTGTACAAGAATGTGATGCCACATGGTTTATAATGAAAAATAGCTTCTATTGCTTTTTTATTTTTATTCTTTTGGTGTAGAACATTATCTATTGACTTCCAACTTTAATAGAACAGAGGATTCAGGTCCCACATATATCTTTAGGTCATATTTTTTAGTAACATCAATATTCAATGAAGGGTTGCCGGTGCTGAGTTAGTCTCGTTATCAGGAATAAAAATCAGCTTCGCACTGTCCACCTCATGACTGTCCCGTGGCCAAGGATGATTGTACAATGTTTACTATTCTAAAATGCATCTAAAAAAGTCGTTAAAGTTCTTAAAATGGAAAAATGAGCTTCAGAATTGACAAACGCCTATCTATTGATGAGCTTCTCAGTGAAGTGATCTGATGGGATATTTTGATGAGAGATTTCCCATTCTTGGACCCCTAGGTGTCTTCCTCTCCATGGCTTATTGGTTTCCCCAGAGAGGGAATCTTCTAAACTCTCACCCATGGCTGTTGTTCTGGGGACTAGAGGCACATCTCAGACCTAGTTCATCCTAAATTGAATTCTGGCTCTTCCCCCCCAAAACTGCTCTTCCTTCAGTCTTCTCATTTGTCAGTAGCAAATATATAGTCTCTTATTCTAAAATGCTGGTGTCATTCTATTTTTAAAAAATTGATTTATCTATTTTATTGAAATATAGTTGATTTACAATGTTTCAGGTGTACAGCAAGTGATCGGTTATATATATATGTATATATATATATACTTTTTCAGGTTCTTTTCCGTTACAGTTTATTACAAGATATTGAATATAGTTCCCTGTGCTATATTGTAGGTTCTCGTTATTTACCTATGTTATATATAGTAGTATATATCTGTTAATCCCCAAACTCCTAATTTATCTCTCCTCACCCTTTCCCCTTTGGTAACCATAAGTTTGTTTTCTATGTCTATGAGTCTATTTCTGTTTTGTAAATAAGTTCACTTGTATCATTTAAAAATGCTGGTGTCGTTCTTAATGCTTCTCTCTCTCCCATACTCCACAACGCAATGAATGAGAAATACTGTTGGTTGTACCTTCAGTATAGATCTAGAGACTCACCACTTCTCAGCCCTTCCATTACCACTCTGCTACCATTCTGGTCCAAGCCACCATAGTTTCTCCTCCATGACTGCCGTAGCCCCTCCCCAATCTCTATGCTTCTTCCCTTACTCCCAGCACTGCTTGCCCCCTGCCCTCACCACCCACAGCCCGTTCTCAACCCATCTGTAAGAGCGATGCATTTCAATTACAAGTCAGAGCATGTCAGTCCCTGCTTAACATCTTACAGTAGCTCCCATCTCACTTGGAGTGAAAGCCTGAATTCTTACAATGGCTCCCAAGCCCCAGATGATCAGGACCTTTCTGACTTTCTTTCCTACCTCTTTCCCCCTCACTCCCTGCACTCCACCCTTCGCTCTCCCTGTTGTTCCTCAAACACACCAGGAAACCTCAGGGTCTTTGCTCCAGCCGACCCCCTCCTGGCATGCTTGTCCTTCAGAAATCTACATAGTCAACTCCTTCACCTCCTTTTAGTCTTTGCCCAAATGTCTCCCCCTCAATAAGTCTGACCACTTTATTTAAAACGATGCCACATCTTCTTCATACCTGATTCCCCTTACTTTGCTTTGTTTTGTTTTTCCTTTAGCACTTATTACCTTCCAACATACTACAACATATTTTATTTCTTTATTGTATGTCTTCCTCTACTTTCTAGGTATAATTGTTTTGTTCACTGATGTGTAACAGTTGAGTAGTTGCTCAATAAATATATGCTGCAGAATTAATAAATTCACAGGATATATTCCCTCTTAAGGACTCAAGATAAGATTTAGTGAATATCTACAGTGTAACCAAAGATTTATGCACATTATCTCATTTAATCTTATCTATAACCCCATGAAGTAACACTCTCTGTACTTGACAAACGTGCAAACATTTAAGGAAATTTTTCTGAAGGTTCTTAATTAATTGTGGAAGGTGGAATCTGAATGCTGGTAATTAAACCCCACATTTTCCCCATTATGTCATGTTGGCTCCAACTCTTAAACCATCCAAGCTCAGCTCCCTGCTCTTAATTACCACTGTGCCTATAAGTGCCCAATCCAAGATGGTAGCCACTAGGCATACATGGTTATTGAGCCCTTGAAATGTGGCTAGTCCAAATAAAGATGTAAAACACGTAAGATTTCAGACAGTATGAAAAAGAATTAAAATATCTTGATGAGAATTTTAAAGTATTTATTATATGTTGAAATAATATTTTAGATGTGTTGGGTTAAAGTATGTTATTAAAATTAATTTTACCTCTTACGTTTTTTGATGTGACTTCTAGAAAATTTGAAACTTCATAATAGCTTCTATTACATTTATACTGGATAGTGTTGATCCAGACCATTTGTCCTTGGCTTTGTAATCACAGGAATTCACATTTTCATCTTTCTTCAGTTAAAGGCAATGAAATCTCTGAAAAAAAGGAAGATAACCTCTGGAATAAAATTTCCAAGAGCTGTCATTAAAATGAAAATGCCATTAAAATGAAAATGTCATAGATATGTTTGTTTGAAGATCATAGATAGGTTTGTTAAATTATCTCTGAAAGGGCTAACTAGGGGTATGGTTTTGATCTGGGAAGGATTAAAAATATTGCAACCTCAGGCACTGCCAGGGAATATAAAGTGGAGACCTGGGAAATTTCAATAATCGAATAAACAAAATAGACCACTTGTTGGTGTAATTTTAGAAGATGTAACCATGGCATGAGACTACATTTATGGTGATCTCTACGTTGAGAACTAGTGACTATTATCTCTGAGTGATTTACACAATCCAGAAGTCCCCGTCGCTTGATGCTGTGTAGATAGGGCTATAGGTGTGATGTACCAGAAACCACTTTTGTTGCCTAAACTTGCTTAAATTGGTTGTTTTGAAGGTTGTTCAAATATTTTCATTTTCATCAGGAAGATTTGGAATGAGAATTTATATATCATTTAACATGTGTGCTTTTCAAGTGAATCCATTCTATTGTCATTCTCTAAGTAGGCATTCCTTTTTGTCCCAAATATCTGAAAATGGGAGGCAGAGGGAAGAAATGCAGAAATATATAGCAATACCTTTGTATTTGAAAGCTGGTTGAATTGTAATTTTGCTATTAGGAAGTAAGAGATCAGAGATTGTTCTTTATTGACTAAATTTGTTATTTTTGTTTGTTTGGGTTTTTTTTTGGCCGTGCCTTGTGGCAGGTAGGATCTACTATTTCCCCGACCAGGGATTGAACCTATGCCCCGTGCAGTGGAAGCACGGAGTCCTAACCGCTGGACTGCCAGGGAATTCCCGACTAAATTTTTTTAAAAAGGAAAAGGAGAAAAATATCTAACATCCAACACCCAAACTGTTTATCATTCATTAAGAGAATCTAGAAGTTTCTGAAGGAGTTAAGAGTTAAAGGATCACAAAGTTAAATTCAGTCAATATTCAAGCCTCCAGAAACACTCTGTGAGGGGAGGACAGGCATGCTACGGAATGTTCTAATGGTGGTCCCCACGGAGAAGTCTCCTTTTGGGATATGTGGGGCACAGCCCTGAAGAACCACGTCAGTGGAAGACTGGGCAGGCTGTCTGCTGGCATTCCTGAAGGGCACGTGCAACTGCTGACTCTGTGGTCATCTCTATGTTGCTCTAAATCTTCTTGAACAGTTCTGGTTTCATGCAATCACTCATTTTCCTCAATGTGAGTCAATGGATATATAATTAAATGTTATCTGATACAGGTCTTTTTTTTTAATGAAACAAAATGTTATTTAAAGCACATGTGAAACCTATACTAAAAGTCAATCATTAAAAAATGCTTAATGTGTGATACATATATAAGTAACCTTTATTACTAAAGTGATCTTTGGTTATCCATTACTTTGCAACTCATTCAGATATCAGGAAGAATTTTTTTAATGAAGCCAGTTTTAGATTTACAGAATGATTGCAAACATAATATAGAGAGTTCCCATATACCTCACACCCAGTTTCCCTTATTACTAACATCTTACATTAGTGAGGTACATCTGTCACAACTAATGAACCGATATTAAAACATTATTATAGCTAAAGTCCATAGTTTATTCAGATCTACTCAGTTTCTCCCTAATGTCATTTTCTGTTGTAGGATCCCATTCAGGATTTCACATTAGATTATTTATCATGTCTCCTCAGGCTCCTCTTGCTTGTGACAGTTTGTCGTACTTTCTTGTTCTGGCTGACCTTGACAGTTTTAAGAATTGCCAATCATGTATTTTGTAGATGGTCCCTCAGTTGGGATTCTTCTGATGTTCTTCTCATGACTGAAAATGAGTTTTGGGGAAGAAAACCAGAGAAGTAAAGTGCCATCCTCATCAAGTTGTGTCAAGGGTACATACCATCAATATAACCTATTCTTGATGTTGACCTTGATCAACTGACTGAGGTAGTGTCTGTCAGGTTTCTCCACTATAATTAATTATTATTTTTTCCTTTCCATACTGTACTCTTTGGAAGAAAGTCACTATGTGAAGTCGACGCTTAAGGGTAGTGAGTTATGTTCGATCTTCCTGAGGGCAGAGTATGCACATGAATTATTTAGAATTCTTCTGCTTGGAAGATTTGTCTATTCTCCCTTATTTATTTACTTAAGCAATTAAAAAAAATTTTTTTAATATCATTGAAGAATATATTTTTTTAATTAATTTATCTATTTTTAAAATTTATTTATGGCTGTGTTGGGTCTTCGTTTCTGTCAGAGGGCTTTCTCTAGTTGTGGCAAGCGGGGGCCACTCTTCATCGCGGTGCACAGGCCTCTCACTATCGCGGCCTCTCTTGTTGGCGGAGCACAGGCTCCAGATGCGCAGGCTCAGTAATTGTGGCTCACGGGCCCAGTTGCTCCGTGGCATGTGGGATCTTCCCAGACCAGGGCTCGAACCCTTGTCCCCTGCATTGGCAGGCAGATTTTCAACCACTGTGCCACCAGGGAAGCCCTACTTAAGCAATTTTATTATTGTAGAGCCATGTATATTTATTTTACACTAATATATTTATTTTGTTGCTCAAACTGTTCCAGCTTTGGTTATTAGAAGCTCTTTCGGTTGGATTCTATGTCCTTTTTATATGCTCCTATCATTGCATTTTTAAAAACATTTTGAAACTTTCTTAATTTTTGGCACTAACTACAATATGCTCTAGGCTCATCTTGCATATCTTCTGACCCAGTCCCAGAATCAATCATTTCTACAAGGAGCTCTGGTTCCTTTTATTTGATAATTGTATTTGAAACCAAGATCTGGGTGGTAGGTACGTTTGTTGCCACTGGAGTGTTTGCCATTACTTCTAGGCCCTCTCAGCTGACAGGGCACGGAGATACATGTGTACATACCAACCTGTGTATGTACACACATCTATAATTATTCTATACATAATCAGCTGTATCTGAATTAAGTTAAACATGAGTTCATACTGATGTCTCCATCTCTAGCCCACTACCACAGTCCTTCTAGCCTCCTTCTCTTGTTCACCTGCCACTTCCCACTCCAAAAGTGAGAAACCTGGCTCTCACTATTCCACATCCATTTACTTAATTGTTCAATTCCAGTATACTGGTTTTAGAACTGTTAACCCATATCCCCACGGGGAAAACTTTATCAGCTAGAGTACAGTGCTTATGTGTAATTCCTTTTGCCTTTAGTCTTAAAAGAACCATTCCTTTCCAAAGTTATTTAGGTCAGCATCTTCTTCCTTCACTTTCTGCAGTGAAATTGTTTCATACATTCATAATGTATTTAGATTCTTTGGTCACATTCTGCATTCCATCCTGGGATCCCTTATCTCCCAAATGACTTTTTAAAAATTTGCATACATTAAGGTTTACTCTTTGTGCTATAAAGTTCTCTGGGTTTTGACAAATGCTTAATGTCTTATATTCACCATTAAAGTATCATACAGAATAGTTTCACTCCCTGTGGAATTTCCTATGCTTCACCTAGTCAACTTTCCACCCCTCCTCCAAGTTCCTGGCAACCACTGACTGATTACCATCTCTATAGTTTTGCCATTTCCAGAATGTCATCTAATTAGAATCATACATTATGTAGCTTTTTAAGACCGGAGTTGTTTAACCTTTTAAATGTAACACATGTATCTACAGATTTCCCCTTTAGCATTGCTTTTGCTGCATCCTATAACTTTTGGTATCTTGTGTTCTCATTTTCATTTATCTCTAAGTATTTTCTAATTTCCCTGTGATTTCTTCTTTAATCCATTGGTTAAGAGTGTGTCGTTTAATTCCACACACTTGTGAATGTTTCAGTTTCATTTCACTTGAAAAGAATGGTTATTGTACGGTTTTTGATTAGTATTGTGTATATGTGTGTTAGTTTTAGTTGGTTTATTGTGTTGTCCAAGCCCTCTATTTCCTTCCTCACCTTCTGTCTGGTTGTCCTATCCATTATTTAGATTGGGTATTAAAGTCTCCAAGTATTACTAGAGAGCTATGTATAATTCTTCCTTCAATTCTGTTACATTCCTCTCAGGGAAGCTCTACTGGTAATGAATTCCTTCGGTGTTTGTATAGGTGAGAAAGCCTTCATTTCCCTTTCACTTCTGAAGGATAATTCACTGGATACAGGTCTCCCGGGACGAACCGAGGCCACCTCGCAGGTGCTGGAGGGACTACTGGCCTCAGTGTCCACACGTTTGGGTTGCTGCATCCTTGGACCTTGGCGGGTTGGACTAGATTTCCCACCAAAGGGTCCTGTGGAAGGCTCTGGATTTGCTGCCTGCACATGCCCAGTTCGCCTCTCTGTCTGGTCCACGGCAGTCCTGCCCCTGCACAGGCTTTGGGCCAGAGGTGTTCGCTTGCACCTGGCTGGCCCCTGAGGTGAGGGCCGTGGGGAGGGGTGGACGAGGCGTTGGCGAGGACTGGGGTCTGCTTGATGGGTGGCGTGGGGCGGAATCCTTGCGAATGAAGTCCGGGGCCAGGGCCCTCCAGCACCCAGAGCACCCAGGTGTCTCTCATCCTAGGACTCCCCACCTGAGCATCGTAGAACCCTGAGATCCCGCGAGATCCCGCGAGATCAGGCTTCCTCCGGGAAGAGAGGTTGCAGCGTCAGAGCCTTGGGCGTGAGTTCACGGTTCCGTGAGCTGGCCGCGGTGCTTGCGGAACCCCAGCCTATCCTCTCCCGGAGGCTCCCCCACGCACCCGAGGCCACGTAGCACCCCCCAAAGCTCCAGGCGTGCCCTGTTTGCCCTCCTGGGAAGCCCCGCTCCGCGCGCCTAGGCCAAGGCCCATCCGGGGCCTGCCCGCGACCCCGCGGAAAAGGAATCAATAAATGCTTTTGCTGGTTTCCGGGAGAAGGCTGGATGTCGGAGAGTTGTTACCATCGGTTCTCTGCAGGTAAGGCCGCCCACCTCCCGCCACCTCCTGGACTCTTTCAAGGTTTTGTCTTTGCCTGTGGCTTTCTACAGTTTGAATATGGTATATCTAGGTATGGGCTTTTTCTGGGTTTGGGGTTTTTTTGGGGGGGTGGGTTTATTTGTTTTGTGGTTACTCTGAGCTTCCTGGATCTGGGGTTTAGTGGCTGTCATACATTTTGAACTTTTATTTCTTAAAATTTATTTTTAAATTTTATTTTTTAAAATAAATAGCTTTTATTTATTAAAATTTATTCTTGCTCTTGTTTCTCTTTATTATTTATCTGGTAATTACATTATGCATAGTTGTGCCTTTTGTACTTGTTCTGTTCATTGTTATTTTTATTATTAATATTTTATTTTATTTTTGATTTCCAGTTTGGGAACTTCTGACCTGTATTCAAGCTCACTGACTCAGCTGTGACCAGCAGTGAGTGACCTCAGCTGTGACCAGTCTACGGTTGAGCTCGTCCAAGGTAATCTTCATTTATATTGCAGTGTTTTCAATTCTAGGATTTTCTTTTGGTTCTTTCTTAGAGTTTCTGTCTGAGACCCATCTCTTCTTGCATGTTGTTTAACTTTTCCATTATAGACCTTAAAATATTAGACTTATTTTTAATGACTGGACAATTCTAATATCTGTGTCATTTCTGAGTTTGGTTCTGTTATTTGCTTTGGCTCTTCAGACTTTTTTTTCTTGCCTTTTGGAGTGATTTTTGGTTGAAATCTGGACACAGTGTATGGGGTACTAGGAACTGAGGTCAGTAGGCCTTGAGTGTGAGGTTTTATGCTAATCTGGCTGGGGGCTGGGCAGTGACTGATGTTTGCTATAGGTGCCAGGTGCTTCAAATTCTTTTATTATCCTTGATTATGTGTCCCTTCTTGACTTTGGGATTCTCTAAGTTCTACTCGGAGGGAATCCATGTTCCCGCAGCCCTTTCAGCTATAATTCACTCTTTTTTTTTTTTTTTTTTAAAGGATTTTCTTATTTATTTATTTATTTATTTATTTATTTATTTATTTATTTATTTTTGGCTGTGTTGGGTCCTCGGTTCGTGCGAGGGCTTTCTCCAGTTGCGGCAAGCGGGGGCCACTCTTCATCGCGGTGCGGGGACCGCTCTTCATCGCGGTGCGCGGGCCTCTCTCCATCGCGGCCCCCCCCGTCGCGGGGCACAGGCTCCAGACGCGCAGGCTCAGCAATTGTGGCTCACGGGCCCAGCTGCTCCGCGGCATGCGGGATCCTCCCAGACCAGGGCTCGAACCCGTGTCCCCTGCACTAGCAGGCAGACTCTCAACCACTGCGCCACCAGGGAAGCCCTATAATTCACTCTTATTATGCTGGGGCTCTGTTGGCGTGGTGGTCTACTTGGGCGAAGGTGCATTCTAGAATCTTCCAAGTCTGTTTCATTGGGCCTGTGTCTGTAGCCTATGACCACAAGTGTTTCTTGTATAGTTGCCCTCCCCATGCTCCTTTGGTAAGACAAGAAGGCTAAACGGGGGCAGGAATCAGAGGAATGATCACCACCCCCCCCCCACAGCTGTAGGACAAGTCTCTGGTAAAGTCTTTCCCCCTGGAGAGAAGACTGTAGTTATAGAAAAGGTATGGGCCAATTTCACAAGCATTGCTCCTCATTTCCCATGCCAGAGCTGGGAGGGTATCTATATCAGCTGTTCATCATCCTGTGAAGCTGGTGGGATTGGGATTCATGGAGATAAAGCCAATAAAATGTGTGCCGCTGCCCCTCCCCCATCACAGTCCCAAGGAAATTCTCACTCTAAAGCTGGTGCACACTCAGCCTCCAGCAGTTCATCCAAGTTTTCATTTACATGTTCGCACCAGTGTGACGCCAGAAGCTTCTGCTCCGGGTAAGCAGTTCTTGGCTGTGACTGTCTGGATTTCTCTGACTCTCCAGATTTTAGGGTGGCCGTTTGCCCTGTGGTCCAAGAAAAGACTTTGGTTTTTTACTCTGTCCAGCCTTTTCTTGTTATAAGGACATGGGTGACACCTTGCAAACTCTTTACATGTCAAAGCGGAAACTGCAAATTTTGAGATCTATGATTTTTAGTGAGTGTTAATGAAACAAAGTCATTTTTAGGGTTTTAGAATTTGGGGAGAACTGTTTTTGTTGTTTGTTTTTGTTTTTTTTTTTAACACAGTAGGTTCTTTTTTTAAAAAAATTATTTATTTATTTATTTATTTTTGGCTATGTTGGGTCTTTGTTTCTTTGCGAGGGCTTTTCTCCAGTTGCGGCAAGAGGGGGCCACTCTTCATCGCGGTGCGCGGGCCTCTCACTATCGCGGCCTCTCTTGTTGCGGAGCACAGGCTCCAGACGCGCAGGCTCAGTAGTTGTGGCTCACGGGCCTAGTTGCTCCGTGGCCTGTGGGATCCTCCCAGACCAGGGTTCGAACCCGTGTCCCCTGCATTGGCAGGCAGATTCTCAACCACTGCGCCACCAGGGAAGCCCCCACAGTAGGTTCTTATTAGTTATCTATTTTATACATATTAGTGCATATATGTCAATCCAATCTCCCAGTTCATCCCACCACCACCCGCCTCCACCCCCTTTCCCACCTTGGTGTCCATACATTTGTTCTCTACATCTGTGTCTCTATTTTTTAATGAGGTGAAGTGGAAGCACCTTCTGAGCCATGATTCAGAGTCTACATCATTGCATCCAAAAACCTTGACTGAAACGGAATGTGATGCCTACATTAGCTAAGACCTGGGACAAGGAGATGGGAGAAAGAGGGCGATGGGGTGGGGAATGCTCCTAAATACCTGGACGCTTGATATCGTAAAGGCTGAGCATTTAGATGATGGGCTGAATACATCAGTTTCGTCATTGCATTTGGTTGTCATGAGAACCCAGTATATACCAGGAATATGCTGACCAGTGAGGATTAGCCGTGTTTACCCGCATGGAGCCCATATCTTAACAGAGGGTCCCCAGAATTGTTTACTGTCTATCATTTCCTCCTTCTCTCTAACAGAACCGTAATTAGTTCGGGTAGCAAGAGGAAATCCTCTGATCTCTTGGGAGGGCAGACCCTGTGTCAGCTTTGGGGGCTATATTATAATCAGCCTAAGACAGTCATGATAATCCCATTACTCTTTGCTAGAAACCTGGTACCCCAGTCTCCTCTTTAGCTGAGTGACGCAAGGAAAAGTTTTTCAGGGGGCTTCCAGGGAGGATTTTCTTCCTAAATAAGAAGGGAGGGCCTTAGAAAGTAGAAGCCTTTGTGTGTCCCTTCCTTCCTTCATGGGGATTTTGGTATAAGGATGTGATGTCTCAAGCTGCAGAAGTCATTTTGTGACTGTAAGGAGGTAAGCAGAAGGACACAAAGTCAGAATATGTAGGTAGGAGAGGAGAAGGCTAGAAAGAGCTCTAGACCACAAAGTGAACGCTGGATCCACCTGCCTCCAATTATGCCCTGTGGTTTATATCAGTGCTTCTAATAATATGAGTGGTGAATGATTTTAAGACTTGTAGTCTTCCCCCTGTTGAGTGAGACAGATCCATGGATCTTGTGCTTTGATGTTGAAGCACTGTCAACTTGGAATCAAAGCATCTAAAGCAAAGCATCTTGGTTTGTGTGTTCACTTTATCACAGACTTGTAACAGATAGTTCACAAGCTGGCGCTAGTTTGTGGCCCACATTTTGAATTGCACCCATTAGTTAACACTTGTTTAAGGATGACGCAGGGGCTTTAGGGAAACATTTATGTTTTTATATCTAATCTCTTACCACCCTCCACCTCCATCACATGATTCAGAGAAGAGCCCAGCCCAGTGGCAGTGGGTGGATCTTGCACTCTGAATCATCTTTGTCTCCAAAACTAAAGCCAGTCTGTCTGGGCTTGGCTTCCTTTCTCAGGAGGATCCTCAGTCACTCTGACAACAGCATTTGCAGGGACCTCCTCACCTGTCCTGCCAGGTAAGCCTAGACAAACCTCAGGATGCCCGAATCTCAGGAGCGGACATGACCTGGCCTCACACTAGTTTTATACACACATAAACACACACACACCCCCCACCCTCCTTCAGACAATTTTGTGTCTTTTCCTCCCTGTGACAATACCTATGAGCTCATTTGAAACAGATTTCATGTAAGTCATGTCTCTGAGGGAGGAAGTTATGGAAGGGAGTTCATCCTGTAAGTTGAATTCTTACAGCAATAGACCTGGTTAGGGGCTCCCCAGGAATAGTACTCAGTATGAATCCTTGGCAATTGAGAAGTCTTACTGGATTTCTAGAAAGCCTGTCTATCTGGAAAAATGCATCCCTTCCAAGAGGATGCAGAAATATGAAGGGTGGAGTAGGGAAAATTGTTAAAACTGCAAGTGTGCATCTAGTTAACTTGGTAAGAGAAATAGTTGATTAGAAAATGTGATAACACTGTGAAGGAGAAACAAAAAGAATTTCACGGGGAGAGATGCTTATATTCTCTGATTGGAGTGAAATGATGTCAGTTTGTAACTCAGACAGAGGAAGGGATCATTCCACACAGAGATTCTTGCATTTCCTTCTCAGCACAGACCGCAGCATAAGACTTTGACATTTTCTTCCTTTTCTCAATTAGTATTTCTTAACTCCTGTACTGGGTTGCATAGTGTTTCCCACCTCCCAAATTCATGTCCCCCCAGAATCTGTGAATGTGACCTTAATTGGAAATAGAGCCTTTGCATATGTAATCAACTTAAGATGAGGTGTCCTTAGACGAAGAGGGATATTGGGACACACAGGGGAGAAGGCCGGGTGAAGACAGAGGCAGAGACTGGAGTGCTGCATCCACAAGCCAAGAAGGCTCAGGATTGCTGGCAACGCCAGGAGCTGTTTTCATAGGCCACCCAGTTTATGGCACTTGGTTCTGGTAGCCCTAGGACGTTACTACAGCCTCTAAGAGGTACATAGTACAGCGATAGAAGCACTAGAAGTGCTAGAAGCATAATAGTTCTGTATGACTTGAGGTCATGTCTCTAGAACACCAACATATACAGATGAAAAGGGAAATGAAATCATCCGGTGTTTTGTTTAAAAATCAGCAAAGGTGGGGACTATTGCAATAACAGGAAAAGACTGTCTTGCCAGGTGACTGATGTTTTCACCTTTCATTGAGACCCAGATGAAATGGTTCAGGATATGCACTGAGTCTCTCATGACATCTAATCCTATTCCCCTTGCACTGAAGCTTCTTGTTTTTCTGATAGCTGGTTGGCTGAAAGAGTGTTTCTGAAACTTTGAATGATGAAAATTACCTGGGCTGCCAGTGAATTTGAATTTCCAGGGAATCTGGATGTTTCACTAGCACGTAGTAAGTATCAATAGCAAATTTTAATCAGTGGATTTAAGTATCCCAGACTTACCTAACCAGAGATTATCCAGAGAACATAAAATATATTTTGATGCATTTGATTTAATTATCAAGCTCCTCTTGTATCCAACAAACATCTACTGAGCGTGTATGTATGTCAGGCCTGAACACACTGGCAAGCACGGGGACGTGGGGTAGGCGAACCTGCCCTTGAATCCTGATTATGTCCCATGCTGTTTGCAAGGCTATTGTTTGCTAGGGCAAGTTATTTAATCCTGTTGGATGTCTGCTTCTTTGTCTGTAAAATTGCGGTAATGTGGAGCATTATATAAATACAAGGTATTATAATGAGGAAATTGGAGGTGTGCACAGATATTTGCAAGAGCAAGGCTTACAGCACTAAAGGAAAAACTAGAAATATCAGAGATGTAAAACTAGGAAGACGGTGTATTTTTCTTCCGTGAATGGAGAATATACTTTGAGTAAGCTGCTCCCTAAATGCCCTTTGTTCTGAAATAGAAAAGATCTGAGAAAGATTTCTTCATAAGGAGCATTTCTTGTCAGGGAGACAAATGAAAGGGAGGTTCTCTGACTCAGCTGCGACAGTAATTGAAAATTCCTTAGGAGAAAATGGACTTCTCTCATGACTAAAAAAGAAATGGTATAAAGTTTTTTAAAAATGTGGGAACAATAAGTTTTAAAAATATGCCCTACTTGCAGACATAATATATAGAAGAACAAAGAGCAAAAAGACACAAAAAGGGAACTACCAGATCAATCACTTGCAATCAAATGCATTTCTCTCTTTCAGACCGAGAAGTAAAAAGCAAGTAAAATAGTCCAGACTGTCCCTTTTTTTGTCATCAAACTCTTAATTATATAACTTTAACCATAAGCACAGTGCAGTAAAAAAATACTGTTTAAAAAATAACGGTAATTATACATCTATTTCTTTCTTTCCCTGAGGATAACGTTAGCAGGTGTTCAGAGCCTCATGCTACTGGATATTGATGGGATTCAGTTCTAGTTCTGGTTCATGTGATCCTTGACTTCCCTAACACAAGAAATCAAGTGACTGCCTCTCCCCCATTCCTTGTAATTGACATTTGTCATTTTTTTCTGTTTATCTGGCATTTAAACTCTTAAGTTAGAAAATTTCCTTATAAGTCTGTATGGGAAGCAAATAGAGCCTACCCCAATGAAAGCTGAAAATCTCAGCTGTGGATTTTCTTTTTTTTTTTTTTAACATCTTTATTGAAGTATAATTGCTTCACAATGGTGTGTTGGTTTCTGCTTTATAACAAAGTGAATCAGCTACACATATACACATGTTCCCATATCTCCTCCCTCCCGCATCTCCCTCCCTCCCCCCCTCCCCATCCCACCCCCCCCCAGGCGGTCACAAAGCACCGAGCTGATCTCCCTGTGCTATGTGGCTGCTTCCCACTAGCTATCTATTTTACATTTGGTAGTGTGTATATGTCTATGACACACTCTCACCCTGTCACATCTCGCCCCTCCCCCTCCCCCTATCCTCAAGTCCATTCTTTAGTAGGTCTGTGTCTTTATTCCCATCTTGCCACTAGGTTCTTCATGACCTTTTTTTTTTTCTTAGACTCCATATATATGTGTTAGCATACTGTATTTGTTTTTCTCTTTCTGACTTACTTCACTCTGTATGACAGACTCTAACTCCATCCACCTCATTACAAATACCTCCATTTCATTTCTTTTTATGGCTGAGTAATATTCCATTGTATATATGTGCCACATCTTCTTCATCCATTCATCCGATGATGGACACTTTGGTTGCTTCCATGTCCTGGCTATTGTAAATAGAGCTGCAATGAACATTTTGGTACATGACTCTTTTTGAATTATGGTTTTCTCAGGGTATGTGCCCAGTAGTGGGATTGCTGGGTCGTATGGTAGTTCTATTTTTAGTTTTTTAAGGAACCTCCATACTGTTCTCCATAGTGGCTGTATCAATTTACATTCCCACCAACAGTGCAAGAGTGTTCCCTTTTCTCCACACCCTCTCCAGCATTTATTGTTTGTAGATTTTTTGATGATGGCCATTCTGACGGGTGTGAGATGATAACTCACTGTAGTTTTGATTTGCATTTCTCTAATGATTAATGATGTTGAGCATTCTTTCATGTGTCTGTTGGCCATCTGTATATCTTCTTTGGAGAAATGTCTATTTAGGTCTTCTGCCCATTTTTGGATTGGGTTGTTTGTTTTTTTGTTATTGACCAGCTGTGGATTTTCTATTCCCTTGTAGTCTGAGCATGGGCGTGTAAAGAGTACTGATTTACCAGTGGGAAGCATCAGCCTTAGTTCTTGAATCAAGGGCTGTACATAGAAGGAGGGGCCGTAGAGAATCCTTTCTGGGTGTAGGAAACAGCAACAGTCACAACAGCAGTGTGTTTCCGTAGTCACTGGAGGCGGTGGTACAGCTGTGGCATCCTGTATCCATTGCCAGTGGTGACAGTGGTGGGCAGGAGTGGTGTCCTCAGTGATCAGTTTTTTCTTGAGGGAAGATGGGAGGAGTAGGAAGTGTAATGTTGATTGCTCCTAACCTTCATTTCTACCAGTTTTCTAAGCCTGGTTCTTTAGTTGGTTGAAAGCTGTTCCGTGTTCTTTTTGTAATTTCATTTCATTTTTCTCTTCTCAGCTAGAGACAGAAACTTGACAGATACAGAAATAGTTGCAGGCAGTAAATAGACTTTAAGGACAGTCAGGCAGTTTGAGATTATCTGACCTGCTTGGGGCTGAAGGCAGTGAAAATCCAGCCAGTATTTGGGGATGGGAATCTGACTGCTATGGCACTCAGTGGCCAAAAAACTAGTTAAAATATCACCAGTATTTATGTGGAATAAAGTGTCAATTGAAGGCCGGGGCAAATATTAGAGAAGTTCTCAGTTATTAATCAAGTGCTGGCTGCTTTGGGCCAGTTGCTGCATAGATTATGGTTTGACTTCCTGGACTGGTTGTGGCAGATTGTGCTTCAGAATTCTATTCAGTCTCTCAACAGCTTAAGAAAGAGAATGGTAGACTTACATCTAAATGTACATCTATCTTTGACTTAAAAACAGTGACTTTCTATGACTGTGCTTAAAAAAAAACAGGAGCAACAAAAAAAATCTCAACTCTTAAGGCCATTGGGGTTAAATAAATAAATAAAACCTATACGGGTTTATCCAGACTGCAGAATTAAAAGCTGTTGATTTATCGGCTTTGCCAGATCACTTATATAGGAGTTCAAGTATTGATTGAGAAATACTGAGGACCCATGACGTGGAACAAAAAATAAGGGAGGAATCATGAGACTTGGATTACCTCAACCTCTGCTTATCCTTCTCAGCCAAGAATCCAGTTTCCCCATCTATTAGCTGTATCTACATTTTTTGAAGAGTCATGCTACGCTGAAAGGCAGGGTCAGTTTATAGCATGCTCTCTTAACCAGCATACCAATGACTAGAGGTGTACAGCAGCATAGCCAGGAGAGTTAGACAGACTCTAACCCAGGAGGAGAAGACTTACATATCCATACGCCATATGGTAAAGCATGAGGAATATGTTGTAAATGTATTTGCAGATGTCAGACTTAGAACAGAATGTAATTTTGATTTGATTCAGTGTGCCGGGTCAAGCGTGTTGATTGGTCTTAGCAGCACTTCAGTGCTCTGGAGGTCTCTGGAACCAATGCGACGAGGCAGCTCACAAACCAAAAATGGGATTTGCACACGTCAAAATGTGATCTGATGCACAGAGAGCTGACTTGAACCACCATGATAGTTATAGCTCTTCACGCAGTTCCCAAACCTAAGTCATTTCAAAGGCCCAGAATATCTTGAGTAAAGGGAAGACGAGGTACCATTGAGGAAAAAACCCTGTAATAACATCACAGATAGTTATTCAGCAATTTACTCTTCTCTGTAACCAGTTGACTGAAGAGAAAAGAAAATTTAACCTTACCTGTAAAAGACCCTGCATGATATGTGAACTCTTAAAAGCTGGCTTCTGTAGAATTACAGACGCAATTGGGATGACACTGAAACATAGGAAAAAGTGAAAATCCTCCCAGTGTATGTTAAAGTATTTTGCCTGGAAGGAGAGATTACTTAAATTAAGGACCTACAGTCAATCACTGATTATCACTAATGGTTCTGGGAGATAGGAATATGGAACAAGATTGGAGGCCGAGTGACAGGGATGCTTGGGGGAGAGTTAGGAAGGTCAAGGTTTTGAAAAGGGCCAGAGTGTAAGCATTTATGTTCCATGTGAATGTTCTCCCAAAAGCACTCTAGTGCTAATCGTGGAGCCAAAATGTCTGGCTTTGTGAACGTACGTTCCCTAATCTTTCTAATACTCTTAGTGGGATCCTGAACAAAGAGCACATGACAGCAGGGATGGAGGCTTCACATGAGCTGAATAGCCTTATTCTCTTTGATTATAAAGATATTTCCACCAGGGAGCATAACAGTAGCTCCCTTGAGTTGGAACTTGAGGATGCCCCCGATCATTTCCGGTTCCTCTTGCCAGTTAACACATGGGCAACAAAAAAGAGATGGGGATTTTGGTGTTGACAGATTCTGATTGTCAAGAGAAAAAAAGGCTGATACTCTTAATGGAAGAGAGGAATTTGAACAGAACTCCAGGTAATCTACCAACTTCCTATCCTACCAAGTCAAGTAGTAAGAATTAATGGATTTTTGACAACAACCCAATCTAGGTAAAATACTTGTGGTTCAAATTCCTTACCTAAAGAGGTCACCATACATAATAAAGAATCTGAACTAGCTGGAGGTTTGGCTAAACACAAGGGGAGAATGGAATTGGTAAAATAGAGGAGTCAGTAAACCAATATGGCCTTGTGACCAAGTGCAGAAATGAGGATTGCAACATATACATAAATTATTTCTCGCTGAAGCACATACATATTTGTGTATTTGAATTACTTCTTATTTCCACTCCCCTTCTCCTACTGTTTTATAAAGGGTGTGTTGATGATTTCAACTTCATATTTTAATCTGTAGGTTATAAAAGATTGAGATGGTAACATGACAGAGTTAGTGGGAAAATGGACATCATCCAGAGTTCCAGGATTTGGAGCTAAGTTTATTAACTAATTGTACTTTAGCATCCACCTTCTATGATAGGAAGCAGGCTGCTGCTTCCAGGTAGTGGAGAATTCTGGGCATTTCCCAAATGTGGGAAGAGAGTGCAGGTGCTAGACATCCCCAAAAGGTGGGTGCTAAATATCCATGTAGAATTCTCTTTGGATGCCCAACATAATACAGAGATTTCTGTGGGGTGGAGGGGGAAAGGAAGCAAGACATACTTCTGCTTCAGTCATGTAACTATCTCCCCTACCACTAAAAATGAGCTTATCCTCATGTCCTAAGTAGGACCATGTAAAGTACAAATAATTTTATTCTTGAAAGAACTAGTTGGAGGGGGGAGGGGGGATGAGCTGTGTGCTCTGAGGCAGCTACAGATTTATGACCAATTAAATGATGATTTGGGATTGTTTATTGAGTAAGGCTTGCCTTGGTTACATCTATGACTCCTGTTCTACCTGAACTATTCAAGAAAAAATAGGCTTTCCCGTGGTGCCTGACTCAACTTTGTGTGAGAGAGAAGGTAGAGGACAGAGCATCCGCCAATCCAGGACCCCCCATGGATACCAAAATCTGTGGGTGCTCAAGTCCCTTTGGTGTAGTGTTTGCAAATAACCTACACATAGCCTCCTGTATACTTTAAATCATTTCTATATTACTTATAATACCTATACATGTAAATGCTTGTAAATAGTTGTAAATACAATGTAAATGCTGTGTAAATGGTTGCCAGTGCACAGCAAGTTCAAGGTTTGCTTTTTGTTACTTTCTGGAATTTTTTTTCCTATTACTTTTGATCTGTGGTTGGTTGAATCTGCAGATGTGGAACCCATGTATGGAGGGCTATCTGTGCACAAGTATACAGGCTGCATTTTTGTGTGGTTTGTGTAGAGGGGATCATATGGTATATACATTTTTTTTTTGTAACTTACATTTTCACTTAACATTGGAAATATTTTCAGGTAACTATACAAATTTACCTGACACTTTAAAAAGAATGTTCTATAGTATGGCTGTCTAATAATTCATGTAACAGTTCTATTGGTGGGTATTTGTATTGTTTCTGGTGTTTAAATTCTTGTGAAAATGCTTCTAGAGATTATATCTGTTTGTGCCTCGTTGGGAACGTAAATATTTCTCTTAGATACCAGGAAATGAATGTTCTCTGAAGAGCGTGCCTTTTACAAAAGACTATGACTTTGGGGACTGCATGTTAACTTTAGGAGTAGATACTAAAAACATCTCAGAGTGGGAGTGTGCTGGAATGAAGCGGCTAAACTCCCTCATGGCCCCATCAGAGAACAACTCTAATGACTGAATCATCCCTCCATCGCTTTCAGCTGTAGTGTTAGAAGACTAAATCCATCTCTGGCTCTCCTAGGGAACTTTTTTGTGGCACCAACTTCCCCCCCGTAAGTAGTTGTAGAATGATTGACTGGACCATATACTCTTCCAAATTCAGGGAGTCAGGATTGACAGCTCTGTGTCTGTGGTCTTAGCAAATTCTGCTTCTGGGGTGCCCTGTGAATTGAACCAGGGAGAAAGCTTGAGTGCACTTGGTCAGGAGTTTTCTCCTCCTTGTCTGAAGGTGAGATGGCTTGGTAATGTTTGATTCAAACCCAGAGTTCCTAATCAATTTGGACATGAAGCAGTTAACCACGAACTTGCTGGTTAGCAAGGAAATATGGTTTAGGAAATAGGTCACAAACTCTGGGTTAGACAGACCTGGGTCTGACTCTCAGCTCCCCCACTAACAAGTAATCTGCTTAAAGTAACAAATTTAAAGTTTGTTACTTTAAGCAGATTACCTAATTTTGCTCACGATCATCTATGTAATGGGAATACCAGTAGCTACTTAATAGATTTGGACTAGAGAATAATATAAAACCTGGTAAATACCTGTCCTATAGTAGGTTCTCTTGAGAAGAGAAATATGCAAGAAGGCAAATGTGTACATGCATCAGCTGTCTAGATTATTATCTAGGATGAAATTGTATAGCTGTGTGATATAGCTGATACCAGGCAGTCACTTTATTTTTCTAAATCTCAGTTTCTTCATTCGCAAAAAGATTCAGCTATCTTAGGTTGTTCATTGCAAATCAGTGGTGACCTTTGGCTTTCGTGGGAACCTCTACTCATCCTTTATTCATTTTATCATCCCAGCCTGGCTATTTTCAGTGGTATTAAGGATTTATTTATAGTATTTGCCTAATGTGCTTTGAATCATAGTGTTTCCCTTTTAGGTGTATTTTTAATATTTAAAAAATATTTGAAATTTTAATGGTGCTTAATTTGATTCTTTCCAGTCAAAATATCTCTGCCTGCAAATATGGCTGTATAGTCCTCACCATTGGCTCAGAAGTTATTTTATCTGATGTGTTGATGAAAATGAGTGACTAAAGACTCCTGGAAATTTATAATGAAGCAAGAACTCCGGGAGAAGGGAAAGAAGTTTTTATCTTTCCTGGGGCTGGGGAAGAAACTTAACTCTGGGGAGATCCTCCCTCTGTCTGGATCAGGGTCTGAAGCAAGAATCAGGTCAAAGGCTTCAGTGAGGGAAAAACACAGACACTGGGAATTTCTCGGAGCTGCCTTATCAGAGTTTTATTTCCGTATCAAATTTAAACATAACAGTGATGCTTTACAGGTTGATTTCAGTACAGTCCTGAGGTATTCATAGCTGCTGTCAAGTCAGTGGTCTTCAATCCATTCTGCCCTTGTAGCCCGGTAAGGTTCAGGTCTGCTGGCAGCTGGGAGCGGCAGTGTTGCCCTGCCTAGCAGAGGGTGTCCTTCACTGCCTTTGCAGAGTGCAGAGGGGAAAGTCTTCTGTGCTGTTGTCCCTCTATGTCCGTGGGAGATTGGCTCCAGGACCCTCCACAGGTACCGAAACCTGTGATGCTCAAGTCCCTTGTGTAAAACGGCACAGGATCTGCGTATTTAGGCATACCTCATTTTATTGTGCTGTTGCTGTATTGTGCTTCACAGACATTGTGTTCTTTACAAGTTAAAGGTTTGTGGCGACCCTGCATCAGCACCGTTTTTCCAACAGCATTGGCTCACTTCATGTCTCTGCGTCACATTTTGATAATTCTAGAAATATTTCAAACTTTTACATTATTACTGTATTTGTTATGGTGGTCTGTGATCAGTGATCTTTGATGTTACTATTGTAATTGGCATTTTTTAGTAGTAATTTTAATTAAGGTATGTACTTTGTTTTTTTAGACATAATGCTGTTGCACACTTAGTAGACTACAGTATACTGTACATGTAACTTTTATAAGAACTGAGAAACTAAAAAATGTGTGTGACTTGCTTTGTTGCGATATTCACTTTATGGCAGTGGTCTGGAGCCTGTGCAATAAAGTAGATGAGTATACATCCTCCTGTATACTTTAAATCATCTCTAGATTACTTATAATCCCTAATACAATGTAAATGCTATGTAAATAGTTGCCTGCATGGCAAATTCAAGTTTTGCTTCTTTGAATACTTGGAATTTTTTTTAGAATATTTTTGAGCCACATTTGGTTGAATCCATGCATGCAGAACCTGCAGCTACAGAGGGCTGACTGCACTGATGCAGAGATCTTGGAGGAAGAGCAGGTCTCTAAACTTCAGACAATTTCACCCCAGGACAGTTGATGCTACCTTACCTGTAGACCATTTCATTTGCATTAATTCTCTCATCGATGTCCTCTGTCCTTGTGTGTGGAGAGAAGGGGAGCACAGAGGCCCTCTTTTTGGAGCTTGTGATACGAGAGTGGCGATGATTCCCTTCTAATCTGAAACAAGCAGCTGAAAGTTGTGCTGGGTACCTCTCCTTCTTTTAGGTAACAAAGAAAGCTGATGACAGAAAAAAATAAAAGAACAATGTTTCCAGCCTTACGGTATATTTAGAAAATACTGGGAGTAGTACTTTCCATTAGTTTTAATCATTTCAGCTGTTCCCCAAGTGCTGGCTGATACATGCCACATCAGAGATTTGGCAGATGTGACCGTCAGAGATCGCGACTGATTGGCTTTGCTCCTCTAAATATGTGGGCACATTCACAGCAGCCAGCCCACCTGTCGTTTCATAATCCTGAGTACCACGTGCTCCAGAGGCCCATTCTTCTGAGCAGTTACTGTATTCTGTGCTTGGAAGGACTGTGGACCAGGCTTAGCGTGAGACATGTGGTGACCTATGGAGAGTGATGCTTCTAGGATAGATGTTGGCATATGTAGTTTGGAGCATCTACTTAATACCCTGTCTGGCATCAGAGCATGGGAGGTCAGTTGCAGGTCTTGTCTAATCAATGTAGGGGAGCCAAGTGCCGCAGCCTGTGTATTTTCATGGTCTTTACAACCCAGACTGAGGTATAACCGTCTGTAGGGGCTGTGATCTGTGCCAAATGTGATGTAAATGATCAGTTAACAGGGTTTATTTCTTATGTGAGAACATTTTCCTTGACCACTAATTAGCATAAGAATTTAGCTTAGAGTTCTCACTTTACTTCTAGTTGGCCAAATACCACTTAGTCTTTCTGTCACCTATTTGGTGATTAACTTTTTCATGAAGACAGTAAATTGGACAGTAACAAATGGAGCTAAAATCACAATAAGAATATCAGCAGGTTCTTCATCGAGAAGTGTGGAGGCCAGAAGGCTGCCAGATTCAAAGTGCTGAAAGGAAAAAAAAAAAAAAAAACCAACAAAAAAACCAAAACCCTGTTGATCAAAGATCCCATATCCAGCAAAACTGACCTTCAGAAGTGAGGAAGAAATTAAGATATTCCCAGATAAGTAAAAGCTGAGGGATCAGAGTGGCCATCATCAAAGGATCTGCAGGCAATGGATGCTGGAGAGGGTGTGGAGAAGAGTGAACCCTCTTGCACTGTTGGTGGGAATGTAAATTGATACAGCCACTGTGGAGAACAAGACGGAGGTTCCTTCAAAAACTGGAAGTAGGGCTAGGGTGCGACCCAGCAATCCCACTGCTGGGCGTGTAGCCTGAGAGAACCATGGTTTGGGGGGAGTCATGTGCCACAGTGTTCATTGCAGCTCTGTTTGCAGTGGCCAGGACATGGAGGCAACCTGGGTGTCCATCGACAGATGAATGGATGAAGAAGATGTGGCACATGTGTGCAATGGAATATTGCTCAGCCATGAGGGGAAACGCAGTTGAGTTGTTTGTGGTGGGGTGGTGGACCTAGAGTCTGTCGTGCGGGGTGAGGTAGGTCGGAGAGAGAGGGGCAGGTGCTCTATGCTGACGCGTGTGTATGGAATCTAAAAAAAAACAGAAGGAGTGGTTCTGAGGAAGCTAGGGGCAGGGCAGGAGTGGAGACGCGGATGTGGAGGGTGGACTTGGGTACATGGGGAGGGGAAGGGTGGGCTGGGACGAAGTAGGAGAGTGGCATGGGCTTACGGATACTGCCGGGTGTGAAGTGGATGGCAGGTGGGTGCGGCCACGTGGCGCGGGAAGATCTGCTCGGTGCTTTGTGGCCGCCTGGAGGGTGGTGGGGCGCGGGAGGGAGGAGACGTGGGGATGTGTGTGTATGTGTAGCTGATTCGCTTTGTTGTGGGGCGGAAGCTAGCACACCATTGTGGAGCAATTGTGCTCCAGTGAAGGTGTTAAAAAAACCCCAACTCTTATAAGATCTAAAAAAAAAAAAAAAAAAAAAAAATCTGAGGGAGTTTCTTAACACTAGATCTTCCCTGGAAGAAATTTCTGAAGGGAGTCCTGAAGGTTGAAATGGAAGGATCCTGGATGGTAACTCATAGTATATAAAGAAATAAAGATCTCCGTAAAGGTAAATGCATAGGCAATTATAAAAGCTAATGTTGTAACAATGGTTTGTAACTCCACTTTTTGTTTTCTACATGATTTAAGAGACTAATACATTAAAAAATAGTCTAAAAGCTAGTATTATTGAAACTTTAGTTTGTAACTCCACATTTTGTTTTCTACTTAATCTAAGAGACTAATGCATAAAGAAGAACAGTTACTAGTCTATGTTCTTGGACACACAATGTATAGAGATGCAATTTTGTGACATCAGTAATTGAAAGAGTATGGGGATGGTGCTGTATAGGAGCAGAGTTTTGTACGTTATTGAAGTTAAGATGGTATGAATTCAAATTAGAGTGTTAAAATTTTTTGATATTAAGTGTAATCAGCATGGTAACTACAGAGAAAATAGCTATAGAACATACATAAAAGGAAATAAGAAAGGAATTAAAATGTTTTACTGCAAAAACTAAACATAAAAGGAGACCGTGATTCAAAAGGTGAGGGGCAAAAAGCCATAAGACATAGAGAAAACAAATAACAACAGAATCAAGTCCCTTCTTATCTGTAATTATTTTAAGTGTAAATGGATTAAATTCTCCAGTCAAAAGACAGAGATTGGCAGAATGGATAAAAAACCATGGTCCAGCTATATGCTGTATACAAGAAACAGATAGGTTGAGTATGAAAGGTTGGAAAGAGATATTCCATGCAAATAGTAACCAAAAGAAAGGGGAGTGCCTATACTAATTTAAAACAAGATAGACTTTATATCATCTTTTGGTTTCATATAGAAGAATCCATTGAAATTTTAGGTCATGAAGATTTACCCCTATGCTTTCTTCTAAGATTTTTATGCTTTAGCTCTTTTATTTATGTGTGAATCCATTTTGAATTAGTTTTTGCATATAGTGTGAGGTGGAGGTCCAAATTCATTCTTTTGCATGTGGATATCCACTTGTCCCAGGACCATTTGTTGATCAGATTACTTTTACAATGTATATTATGCCAGGGGGACTGGTCACTCACTCCACTCTTCCTTCCTGGCAAGGGGAACTCTTTCTAGCTGGGAAGTTCCCTCCTGGTGCTGAGCAATGCCAGCTTGGGGATGGGATGCTGCAGGCAAAATGAAGCTGTCTTCCTTCTCTTCTGCAGTTATTTTCAGGTATTTTTGTTCCACTGTGTTGCTGAAGTTTCTTAAGTGGACTCCAGAGCTCTCCCAGAGCTGTTTTTGTTTGTGGATAGATGTCTGATTGTTGATCTTTGTGGGGAAGCAGTGGCTGGGGCTCCTACATCACCAGTTTTTTCAATATACATCTTAACTCATCAGAATCTATTTCAGATATATACTAAATTCCAGTGAGATATAGAAATGTTACTCCTTTATAGTTCTGTAAAGTTCCTTTTTTTCCTCTTGTGCTGTAGCTTTTATACCTACTACATCTATATATGTTACAAACCTAACAATACATTGTTATAATTGTTACTTTTTATATTTTCATGTCTTTTAAAGAAGCTGAAAGAGGCTAGGGGAGCAAGCATATATTTATAGTTTGTTATAATAATTTTCTTATTTATCATTGCTGGTCTTTTCATTTGTTCCTGTGGATTCAAGTTACCATATGGTGTCATTTTTCTTATTCTGATAAACCTTTGTTTTCATCTAACTTCTTTGTGCTATTATTGTCAAATATACTACCTTTATATATGTATAGGCTTAACAGTACAATCCATATTGTTGTATACCATATATATTTAAATCAGTTAAAAGAAGGGGGAAGAAATATGAATTTAAACTGTCTTACGTAATTACATTCACTGATGCTCTTCACTTCTTTGTGTGTGTATTCCAATTACTGTCTGAGATAACTTTTAGCCTGAATATTTAATGTTCTTGCAAAGAGGGCCTGATAGCAACAGATTCTCTTTATCTGTTTGTCTGAAAATATCTTTATTTCACCTTAATTTTTGAAAGACACTCTTTCTGGAAATAAGATTTTCGCTTAATAGTTTTTTTTTTTCCTTTCAGCACTTTGAATATGGCATTGTGCTGCCTTCTGGCCTCTGTTGTATCTGATAAGTCAGCTATTAATCTGTTGGGGCTCCTTCGTACAAAATGAGTTGTTTTTCTCTTGCTGTTTTCAAGATTTTCTCCTTGCCTTTATCTTTCGTTGAGCTTCTTGGGGGTGTGTGTGTGTGTATGTATGTGTGTGTGTGTATTATAAATCACATTTGGGAAGTTTTTAGCCATTAGTTCTTTGAATATGTTTTCTGGTCCTTCTCTAGTGCCTCTCCTTTTGGTACTGTCATTGCACGTGTTGGCTTCCTTAATAGTGTTGCACATTTCTCTGAAGTTCTGTTCATTTTTCTTTTCTTTGTTCTTTATTCTTTCTGTTCTTTGGATTACATAATCTCTGTCTTCAAGTTTGCTGATTCTTTCTCCTGTCAGTCCAATCTTTTGTTGAATCCCTTTAGTACATTTTTTCATTTCAATTATTGTCCTTTTCAATTCTTGAATTTCCATTTTTTAAATAAGTTCTGTCTCCTTTTGATATTCTGTGTTTGGTGAGACTTTGTCATCACCCCTTTCTCTTCTTCAAGTGTAGTTTCTTTCAGTTCTCCTAACGTATGTATATAATGGCTGCTTCGAAGTCTTTGTTAAATTTAACATCTGTGCTCTCTCACAGATAGTTTCTGTTCACTGTTACTTTTTTTTTTTTTCTTGTGCGTGGGTCACACTTCTCTCTTTCTTTGCAAGTCTTGTTTTTGGTTAAAAACTAGGCATTTAAAATAATATATTGTAGCAACTCCGGATACTGATGTCCCTGCCAGTGGTTTCTTTTTTGCTTGTTAATTCGTTTAACAACTCAGTTGTCAGTGATATTCACTGACGGCTCTAAAGCCGCTAATGTCATTCCTCAGAGGCACAGGCTTGGGCATGTACCCTCACCCTGGGGTAACATGGCTTTAGCAGGGCTCTTTCACTCACACTTTCTTTAAGCCTTTCCCAGAGGCTGCCTGCCTCTGTTAGCATCACAGTCAGATGTGAGGCTTCACTAATTGTCAGATGACTGCTCTAGTGTCTGCAACAGTGCCCTACAACATAAATTGTTCCACCATCTCATCCAATTTAATTTGTGCCTCTTTGCAGGGGTAATTTTTGAGTCCAGTCTTTAAAGTTTGTTCTTACCCCAGGAGGGATTTTCTTAGCCATCTCTTTAAACTGTGATTCTCTCTGGTAAACAAGCAAGCCCCTAGGGTTTAGCTCCTAGTTTTTAGGGAGGTACTAGCCTCCTCTTAAGTGCTTATCCACCAAATCTTCCTTGTGTCTGAAAACAGCCTTGGGCTTGCACTTCCCCACACTTCTTCCAAATAAAGACAGTTCCTTTATGGAGAGCTTTGGAGCTCTGTGTTCTCATGGTGTGTCTCTCCCCCGGGCAGAATCTCCAGAGCTGGGCTCAAATGCCCTGTCCTTTGAGTGTCACCCTGCTTTGTGAGAAGGATGCTAGACAGGGGCCATAACTTCTGGTCTTCTTGGCTTTCCTCACCTGGCATGGAACCTCCACACTGTGAGCAGCCTGGGGTAAGGGACATTGGGACCCCCTATATCCTCAACCTAACACACCTGAGGTAGAACCTCCACCTTATGAGTGGGGGCTAGGTGGAGGAAGGGAGCTTCTGAATTTAGACTCTGCAGCATGAAACTGGGCATAATGGGATGTGCTGATGGCCTGCTCCTCTTGGGGGAGAGGGCGACTTGTCTTCTTGGCCACACCCGCCAGAGTGGAATTCCCATCACACACAGCTCTGGCGGGGGAGAAAGGGAGCAGGTATGATTCAAGTGCTGCACACTCACTTTCTTAGCAAGATATCGTGAATCTTCTTGAATAAATGTTTCCTCCTTTGCTGTATGACACTAGGACAATTTTCAGGGACCCTAAGTAGTTATTTTTTACACAGCTTTTTACCAGTTATGGCTGTTTTGCTGGGGGGTGGGTCTGCAGAGTGTATCATGTGGCCACTCCAGAAATGGTCTCCCTTGGAATGTGCAGAGCAGGACTGGATCCCCAGATCCTTCAGTTCTTTGGATTCCAGATGGCTCAGCTTCTCCTGATCCTCCTTGCATGTATCCAAATCACTATACTTAAGTAGTTTGCATAGAAGTAATTAGCTCCTTATTTTTAATCAACACTTCTTAACCAACACTCAACTTCCTGCTAGCTAGGCTTCCTGTGGGGCATAAACAAAGAGTAAATCCAACCCCAAGGGTGATTTTGGTTTTATCTGAGTCTAAAGTAAAATAAAGAACCTTTTGCAGAAGAGGAGAACTGAATAGCTCCTGAGGGTATATTAGACAAGTAAGTGATTTTGCAAAACAAAATCAGCTCAGAGATGGGCAAACGGAACAGTTATAAAAATCTTTTATAATCCAAGTAATATCCTACTTTTCCCTCTTTTATTCAGTTGGCATAAACCTAAATAAATTCAGTAATTTATTGTGAATTGTCATTCCTAAAACAGTTTTATGAGATCAAATATGAATACAATCAACTATTTGGATAATTATCTGCAGATATTTCTAAAAATATCCCAACTCAATTGTGGCTATATTGCCTAATTTTTAATATGGGATTAATAATAATAATAATAACCACACCTTTTCTGTTTGGTTCATGGGGCAGTTTTGATGGCAAGATAAAATAGTACATGGGGGCTATAAAATTTAAAAACTTTGTAAATGTATTTGAGGTATTGTTTGAGTATATTTGAAGTTCGTATTATTTTCAAAAGGACCTAAAGAAAAAAAATGTCAGATAAATGCAGACAAAGTAGAAATTTTGTTAGACAATTCTTTGATCATCTCTAGTAGATTCCCTTTCCCCCCAACTTTTGCTCCCTTTCTGAGAGCAGATTTATTCACCTTAAATTTAAATTAAAATATTGAAGATACCTGCCACCTCTGTTTCTGGAGCAGATTTGCTTTTCATCTGTTTTATTATGGGATTTCCACCCAAGACTTCTTTTGTGCAAATCATGCCAAGACTAAAATAATTCTGAAAGCCACTGTCCTAGAGAACTTAAAAATATGATTTTAATTGCCCACATATAAATTGCGCATGCATTTTCCTAAAATGGAAGGCATGTAAGAAAAAGGTAAAGCAATGTAGAAATCATGCTTCCATTGGAAAGATGATGATAATACTGATAACACCTGCCATTATTGAACATTTATAAATACTGATAACACCTGCCATTATTGAACATTTATATTATTCTGTTTAACACTTAAAGCAGTCCTGCAACAAAAGTATTGTTATATTTATTTTTAAATAGAAAGGCTTGATGGTAGCTGTTCTTAGGAAAGAAGGACAAAAGGGTGGGAAAGGGATAAAACAACTTTGGGAGCTGTTGACAGCATCCTGTTATCCGTGTTCTTAATTATTTTATCATAGATGTTTTGTACAGGCTGAGAGATTTCAACTTCTTGGGGGTGTAAATGTGAAATGGATTTTTTTCCCTCATCATTGCTTTCAACTATATTATTATGTTGTGTCTCCTTAACTTTCTTGTTGCATTTGATTATAAGAACCGGCTCATTCCAGCTGTAACAGCTGAGTGTTGTATATATTTTTTAAAACTTCTGTGGCTCTGAGAGCAAGAGGAGGAAGAGGGTCGCAGATGTTTTCTTAGACATCCTCTTATATAACTGCCCTCATGTGGGCTGCAGGGAAGCATCTAGGGTCTCACTCTGGTTTAGCCTGATGCTGGTGGCTCTGCTCATGTGGGGATCTCTGGCGTGTGTGTGCTTTTCATGGGGTGCTTTTGGTGGGTGCTTTCACCCTGACTCCTTCAATCACTGACACAACCCATCAGGGAGCAGCCATGTTTCGCCAACCTTGCCCAGCTCCCCTGCAGCCACCTGGTGGCCCCGGAGTGCCTATCCCTCTTATGTCTGTGTTCCTTCCACAGAGCCTCAGGCACCCCTGGAGACCATTTCTGCATCATCTGAGGGCCATGGGAAACGTGGCAGGGCAGATAGAGCCCACATTCTTTCCAGGTTTATCATATCACTGTCTGTTCACGTGTTGCTGTCATGACATACTCTACTGGGCCACTGTCTTTAGAAATATTTGGACCAGAAGTAGATACCAGTCTTTGCTGAAGTACATCCCTCATCTCCGGGGACGTGCGCTAAGCATCGTCCTCGTCTCTCCCTTCCTGGGGAAGGGGTGTTGACAACATCACACGGCACACGCTCCTAGGCCTGCAGGAACCCGCATCACTGTGTTTTGACGTAGGCACCAGAGTGAGCTCGTGGGGAGCACAGGTCAGTAAGCACCAACTTGTAGGCACCCCTCCACCCAGTATAGGAGGGCTGATTGAGTAGGGCCTGCAGGGAGTTGGCTGGCTCCAAGCTGCCGGCAGCTCCCTTAGAATGAGGAAGAGAGGGAGGGGAGATTTTGTCCCTAGCTTGGGTGATGCCTCACCACCTAAAATACTAAATCAACAGGAAAAATAACCCTGGACATTCTGTTACATTGCCATGTACTGTAGAAGAAATAGTTCCTTGAATTAAATCGGTTGGGTTATGGACTGAGACATAGTTTTTCACATTCATGTAGAATTCACCAAATTACCTAAAATTGTACTGGATCCATCAGATTTTAGAATTGGAAAAGTTTAGCTGTTAGAAATTCTGTTTCTCTCTTTTTATAGACGAATAAACAAACTTGGAGAAATAAAAGTATTTACCAAGGAGCTAGAATTACAAATAGAACTTGGGTCTCTTGACTTCCAATCCAGAGCTATTTCCACTGCACCGTGATCTCCGGGCGTTGTCCTCATGAATTCTCTATGAGCTATGTGACCTAAAACAAATGGCCTCAACTTGCTGTGCCTCAGTTTTCTCAGAGGTAAATGGGGATGGTAGTATTACCTATGTCACTGAGATGCGCAGATTCAGTAATGCATATAAAGAGCTCAACCTATGATTGGCACATAGTGCTTTGTAAATGTCATCTATTATTATTATTGTTGTTTGTCATTGTTACTATTGGATACCAATCCAGCGTTTCTGTCTCAGTTTACGTATTCTGTTATGGCACATTAGCCATTGGTGTTGCACAATAACGTGTGTAAGTGTTCCTTTCAAAAACTAAGAGTGGGATTCTGTGCTCTAATTACATGTTAATATGCCCTCCTTAATCATTTCTACCTAACTGCGCGTGATAGGGAAACTGAATCCGTACCTTTTGGCCCATCATTCTAAGAAACAGCTATGGAGACGAGGGATAGGATAGGAGAGTCCAGCATCAGCTCAGAGATCTAAGAGAGTGTCCTTCACTGGTCATCACCCAGAACGCATGCACTGCTCTACAGCCTGGGGCCAACAGGGTTCTCTATAGCCAGGCAGCAGCCCGAATGCTTACCCTGGTTGAGAGAGGTCTTCTGGGAGGGCCCGTTTTCCTGCTCACCCAGAACCTCAGTCTCCACTTGCGGGGTTAGCTTTTGGACTGTAATTGCTATTGATACTTAGTTTCTTACTTTTGTTTTGATGATTTTAGTCTTTTTGATCATTTAAAAATTTTCAGGAGGTGGTAAGGTACAAATAGTTATATATATGTATGCATAAGAATCATGGAATCTTATCACAAGAGAGTTTTTCCAGCTGGTTCCAGAGGAAGTCTTGTATCTGTTCCTGGCTCATGGGCTCCCTCATTCCCGCCACCTCTGCTAGTGGTTTCTGCCTCCTTCTGTATGGCCAGTGCTGGGTAGCGATGAAGTGTTCACGGGTCTACGGTGACCTGCGAAAAAGATGACGATGTGCTCAGTTTAAAAGACTTTCCTTAAAAATGATATTCTTTATTGCTTTTTGTTTGGTTCAAGAGGCCTTTTCTTTTCTTTTATGATGTAATAGTTATGATGGATGGTGGGAGTTTTTTTAAATGTCATTTCTTGGAAATATATAAACCTGGCAGGACTGTGACCATCTCCCCTTCATATTTATCATATTTTAAGTTAGTTTTTACATGGGTAATAAATTCACATGGTTAAACAATTAAAAATAAAAAGGAAAAAGTAAATGGTTCCCTTGAACCCCACCTACTTCTCTTATGATTTCTTACTATTTTTGTGATTCTTTATGCATATATGTGTGTGTATATATGTGTGTATGTATATATATAATTTTTTTACCTCTCTCCCAGCCTATTTTAGACAAAATATTCACTGCTCTGCCCCTTGCTCTTTCGCATAAACATATTATACTAGAGGTTTTTTTTTTTTTGTCTATATCGGTACATAGAAGTATCTTCTATTCTTTCTTAATGGTAGCATAGAATTCAAAGTAGGAATAAACTATTTAAGCAGTCTTGTATTAATGGATATAGGACTGTTTCCAATCTTCTGCTACTATAAACAATGCTGCAGTGAATAACCAGGCATGTTTGTCACTTAACACTTGTGCAAGTTTATATCTATAGGACAAATTCCCTGAAGCTGAATTGCTGGGTCTGAGGATAAATGTGAAGGTAGTTTTGATGATGTTGACAGATTGTCCTTTGTAGAGCAGTGAGGTAGGAAGGTTATACCAATTTTCACTCCCACACCAGCAATGTATGAAAGTACCTATCTTCTGACAGCTCCACAGTGAATCTTTTGGATTATTACCAACCTAATAGGTGAAAAATGGTTTATCTGTACAGTTTTTTTAAAAATTTATTTATTTATTTTTGGTTGCATTGGGACTGCGTTGCTGTGCGTGGGCCCTCTTTAGTTGTGGTGAGCAGGGGCTACTCTTCGTTGCGGTGTCCAGTCCTCTCATTGAGGCAGCTTCTCCTGTTGCTGAACGTGGGCTCTAGGCACATGGGCTTCAGTAGTTGCGGCATGCGGGCTCAGTAGTTGTGGCTCGCAGGCCCTAGAGCGCAGGCTCAGTAGTTGTGGCACAGGGCCTTAGTTGCTCTGCAGCATGTGGGATCTTCCCAGACTGGGGCTTGAACCTGTGTCCCCGCAGGTGGATTCTTAACCACTGTGCCACCAGAGAAGTCCCTGTACAGTTTTAAATTGCATTTATATTACTATGAATGAGGATGTACAGATTTTCCTATGTTTAAGAGCCATTTGTATTTCCTTTTCTGTTAACACTTTATATACTTTGCCCGTTTTTCTATTGGGTCATTGGTTTTATTCTTGATTTTCTGGTTATGAATATTATTGCTTTATTATTTGATACATGGATACTCATAATCTCATATCTTCATAAGCATTATAGAGTTCTCTTCTTTGTCTTCTTTTTTTAAACCTAAGTCCCACTTTGTTTGCTATTAAGATTGTAATCTCTGCTTTTTGATTGATATGCTTGCATTGCCAATTCTCCTTTATTCATCCTTTTTATTTTTAACCTTTCTGAGCCATATCTTGTATACATGTAAACTCCTTTTTGTTTGTTATTAGAGTTTTATTTTGTGTTCTGTCAATGTGTTTTACATTATATTTTCTTTCATAGTTTATTTTATGAGCTTTTTACTCTGTGGAGTCTCTGTGCTTTATTTCATGTCTCAGAGTTGAATGTTGAGAGGCAATTTTTCCAACACATAATGTACCAAGTTTCTGTTTATTTCAAGAATTATACCTTTTATTTTTTTGAAGTCTTTTGATATTTTAATAAAAATAGCTGGTCTTTACATAGTTTGAAGTGTCTGTATACCTTTATATGATATATACCTTTATTTGTTTAGTTCTCTGTAGGACTCAAAGTGTAAATTGGGTCACCTTTGTCTATCTTGTTTAGCTATCATTGTGTGTGTGTATAATCTTCCTTATCTATTTCCACTTTACACTGTTTACTTTTCAGATATCATCTGTGTCACTTGTGCTTTCTTCAGAAGTATCACTTCTCCCATGTACTCATTCAAATTTCATTTTTATTTCTGTGATAGTTTTCATTTTTTCTTATTTGTTTTCTGAGTTCTGCTACTTTAATTTCATCCTCTGTTACCTTACTGTCTCTTGTTTGACTTCCTGTATTTCTTCATTGAAGGTACTCCTTATTAAGTTCTTTTAAATTCATATGAAATATTTGGACATGATTTTTATTTGCTGCATAGCAACATTTTTTAGTGAGAAATATTCTTTGTTCTAAGTTTCCTGTTTTTCCCCATATACTTTTTTTTTTTTTTTTAAGGTTTAATTTATTTATTTATGGCTGTGTTGGGTCTTCGTTTCTGTGCGAGGGCTTTCTCTAGTTGCGGCAAGTGGGGGCCACTCTTCATCACGGTGCACAGGCCTCTCACTATCGCAGCCTCTCTTGTTGCGGAGCACAGGCTCCAGACGCGCAGGCTCAGTAGTTGTGGCTCACGGGCCTAGTCGCTCCGCGGCATGTGGGATCTTCCCAGACCGGGGCTCGAACCCATGTCCCCTGCATTGGCAGGCAGACTCTCAACCACTGCACCACCAGGGAAGCCCCCCCATATACTTTTTTAATACTCTTTGATTCAGTGCTTTTCTAGTGACTTTTTCTTATAACTCATCCAAATACATTTTTCTGGGACTGGATTTTGCTGAAGGTTGATGGGTGTGTAGGTACATGCACATATGCATGTGTGTGTATGAGTAGGTACGTGCATGCATGTGTGCGTGCGCATCTGTGTAGGGGTAGCATGTGTGTGTAGACTTCATATCCTGAACCTTTTCTCCTTCTCTACCACACAGACAAACTGTTTTATGCTAGAATGGCTCTTCCATGTTATTCTTTATTTGGTCTTTTATCCTTTCCTTCTCGGCCAAACTGTGTCCAGAGAGACTTCAAGCATTCCTGCTAACCCCAGTTCTAACTCCCATTAATAAAAACATCTATATAGGTTTGCACATCAGAGTGAGACCTCTTATCTTCAGGAAGTATATTTTTTCTTGGCTCTGAGACACTTAGCCGTTTTTATGATTTTTCTCTACATTTCTACTTGGTTTTGTCCAGTCTAAGCTCATTTTGGCATCCTCACACAGATTTTGAATTGTATGGATAATAACTGTTTTCTAGTTTTACTGAAAACAAAATTTGTGTTCCCCCCGCCACCACCCCCTTCTCCTTGTTGGCTTTCATATGACTTGTAGGAGGAGAAGAGAAAAGATACTGACTTACTCAACCATGTTCCTACTGGAAGTCTCTCCCCCTATATTTGTTTTATTACAAAGCTCTAAAACCCAAATCAGGGAACCATAGGGCCTATACAGTAGTCTCTGAGTTACTTTATCTAGCTTGTTAAAAGCGAATCAATTCCTAAGATTCTCAGGTTTCAACGATGCCACTCAGCATCATTGAGATCCTTGGCAACTGATCCTAACCCCACTTTATTTAATCAATAAATTTGGGTAAACACGAATGCTATGTGCAAAGTACCGTAATAGCGAGGTGACTTTTACTTTTTATATGATGCATGCGATTCTTCCTCATAGTACATTTTATGAAGCTACTAATAAGTTTTTTATACATTACTAACAAGGAAAATGGAAGACAAATCTCACTCATGAATGGTGATTGAAAAAACAAACCTGAAACAAATTGACAAATCAAATCAATTCATTTTAGGTTCATCCCAGGAATTGCAGTGTTGGTTTGTAAGTAGAAAATCTTCTCATTAATTTAGCCTATTGATTTAATAGAGAAGAATTATACAGTCATTTTGATAGAGGCATAAAAACATTCAGTAAAATTCAGCACCCTTCATAAAGTCTTAGCAAACTAGCAATAGAAAAGAACTTTTCAAATCTGGGATGTATCCTCCCAAAATAGCACTAGCATTATTGTTACTGCTGAGATTTTAGAAACATTTTCATTCATAATTAGGAAAAGGTCAAAGATGTTCATTGTTTTCTTTTCGACATTGAATTCATGGTCTCATCCAGTGCATTAAGATGAGAAAAAGAAATTAAGGTTATAAGAATTGGAAAGGAAGAAATCAATGTCATCATTTATAGAAGTTATAATTGTCTACATAGAAAATCCATAATGACTTTCAAATAAAATATGAGGTTTCAGTAAGGTTTCTAGATATCATTATGCAAAAATTACATTTTATACAGCAGAGACAGAAAATCTCATTGTACAAAAGGTATAATTTATTACTGCCAAAACTAGTCATCCTAAAATAAATGCCATGAAAAATGTGCAGGACCATTGTGCAGATACTTGTGCAACTTTACTGAGAGATAGTAAAAAGATCTGAATTAAGAAATATACTGTGTTCATGTATTGGAAGATTCAGTACCATAAAGGTGACAGTTTTCATTTAAATAGATTTATAAATTCAAAGTGGTTCCGACAAAAATCCCACCAAAGTTTTTTTTGAGGACTTGTACAAGCTATTTCTAAAATATGTGTGCAAAAAGCAAAGTCCCAGAACGTCCAAAACTCTCTCAAATAATAAATTAAAGGAAATTGCCTTACCAGGTGAAGATTTACTATAAAACATCAGTGATGATGGCATTGTAGCATCAGTGAAGAGAATAATGGAGGAGATTAGAGGGGTCAGAAATAGGTTCATGCAGATGTGGAAAAGACACTTGCCAGTGTGGCAGGGCAGATCAGTGAAGGAAAGATGGACTGTTTACAGATGTGCTCGGACACTTGGCTATTCATGTGGCAAAACGTGAAATTGGAGCTATATCTCACAAATCAAAAAGTAATTTCAGTTGGATTAAAATTTTAAATTTGAAAAGTATGTAAAAATGTCAAAGAAAATATTAGAGAATGTCTTTCTGATTTTGGGGGTAGCAAAACTTTTTTTAAGACAAAATATATACATACATACAATATAAAACAAAGATTGATATATATTTGGGTAACAAGAAACTCCTATTAATAAAAATGGTATAATAAAGTAAAAAAGACACCCATAAACTGGAAGATCTATGTAGTACACATAATACAAGGAATTATGTCCTGAGCCTATTAAAGATCTATAAATTAATAGGTTTTAACATGTACAAGAATGTTTACTGCAGTATTGTCTATAGTAGCCAAAAATCTAGAAGCAACCCAAATGTCTTCAGTAGAAAATGGATAAATTTGGTACATTACTACTGAATGATAGTTCAAATGATTAAACCATAAACAACATGGACGAATGTCAGAAACAATGTCAAGTGCAATTTACAGAAGACTTTGTAGTATACCAATTACAAAGTCTCAGAAGCATAAATCATAAAGACTGTATTGGTAAAGATACCTACATATGAAATATGATTATGGTAAAAATAAATGGAATGGTAAATAAAAAAATGAAGGTAGTGGCTATCTCAGGAGGTCAGAGTGGCATGTAACCCAGATGAGCTACACAAGAGGCTGCAGTGATACTGGTTTTCTACTTATTAATCTGAGTCACTGCTCTTTGAATGATCTCAGATGTTAAAATGTGAAGATATGTGCATCTTAGAATTCTTGACATATTGCATTTCATAATAACATTTTTTTTTAAATTTATTTATTATTTATTTATTTATGTCTGTGTTGGTCTTCATTTCTGTGCGAGGGCTTTCTCTAGTTGCGGCAAGTGGGGGCCACTCTTCATCGCGGTGCGTGGGCCTCTCATTATCGTGGCCTCTCTTTTTGCGGAGCACAGGCTCCAGATGCGCAGGCTCAGCAATTGTGGCTCACGGGCCCAGTTGCTCTGCGGTATGTGGGATCTTCCCAGACCAGGGCTCGAACCCGTGTCTCCTGCATTGGCAGGCAGATTCTCAACCACTGCGCCACCAGGGAAGCCCCATAATAACATTTTTAAAGATTAAATGTGTCCATGTACACACGTATATATATATATATATATATATATATATATATATATATATATATAAACACACACACTACTTTCTCAGACATTTCTCATATTTAAAATATTTTTAACAACTTCTCACCTTCCTCTTTCAGTTTGTCACTATTCCTCTTGGATAAACTATTGTGACCAGAACTGAACACAACACATTTCCAAAATGGATTCTGTCATAGATTCCTCACATAAGTGAACAGAGACTCCTACTCTATTCTGCTTGACTCAAGGATCATATAAAAGTGATTTTTGCCCTACTATTGTTAGAGTTGTTTCAGAGCATGATTTCTAGATGGTCGGTCTGTAGACAGGAGAAAGGATGGGAAATGAGCTCACTAAAGAACACGTGCTACTTAAGCGGTATAAAGGCAGAACAGCAGTTGCCAAGCAACCATCCTGTGTCCTTGGCCTTGAAATGCTGATTGCTTGTGGCTCATAGGCCTCAGGTCTTTCTCGGTGTGACAGTGATGTAGCCCTCTCTGCCTCCTTTCAGCATCTGCCTCCTTCTCCTTTCACACACGAAGTATAAGATTCTGCATGAGTTCCTTAATTTTGCATTCTTTACTGACATCTCTTCATCTAGTTGCCCGCGTTGACATGAGTTGACTCACAGAAGTAATCCTTGTCTTTATGGAGTTTCATGGGTTAAAAGTGTAAAACAACCTTCTAGAAAGATCTTTTAATGTTTGTATTTTAAATCTGTGTGTGTGTATTATCCATGTCTTTTCTAGAAAGGTTTGGGGCAGCTGGAGTGTCACGTGTTCCGTTCTCAGTTGATAAAACTGGAAATGAAATTAATTCCCTCTTCCATGATGTATTACAGAACAAAAGTGAGATTTTCAGCAAGAAAAAATATAATGTAAAACTATGGTACTCCAGCTGCATGGTAAAGAGGATTGAATTTGGGGGATACAGGAATATAGAATTGTTTACCAGTGTATGCCTTCATAAATGCCAGTGAATTTCAAAAACTCCTGTGTCAGAAAATCCTGTTAAGTATTAAGTCACTATTTCTCAAGAATGGCCTGTACCAGCATTGCCTGGAGTGTTGGATTAAAATGAAGATTCCCTACTCACTCTGAAGCTCAAAACTCATTGAATAAGGTCCTGGAATTTGCATTCCTAATTAGCTTTCCAGGCAATTTTTGAGACACACCCCTTTAAGTCATTTTAAATGCCCCTAATCCTGAAGAGTCAGCATTGTAACTAACCTGAGTAGTCTCTCTAAACAGAGCATTTAAGATGCAATTAGCAGAGATAAGCCTTCACAGCATTTAGGGAAATATTTTACCAAGAGTGACCTAATACAATTATAGTAACCAAACAGTCTCCAGTTCTAAAAATTTGCCCTGTTTATCCCCAGATCTATTACTTCTTAGATCATGAGCCCAATCATTTTCTTCATTGTGTATTTAGGCTGTCTGGTAGCCGCTGACCTGGCACCCCTGTCCTTGAAGCCAGGTTCTAAGCCAACATTAGCCAGAATTTGGTGCAAAAGCTCAGATGCACCATTTCTACCTGTTTGATTCTGATGTGTTTTCACTTGGTTTCATCATCTTAGTTCTTAACTCTTTGGACTTCCAGTTTTGGAGCCCATTCCTATTCTTCTTGACAGTTAGACCTAACATCTCTTATTATTCTAGACAGTCTGGTCCCCTCGAATCACCCATCACCTTGGGGTCCCTGGCATCACCCATTGTCAGGAGAGAAATCTGATTCTACCTTGTGCATGTGGAAGTCAACCCCAGTATAGCCAGCCATGGTGAGCCCTGCCCTGGGCTGGAGGCCCAACTTGGTCCTGCTACACGAGATCCCTTCCCAGTGGCTCAAATTTGATCCAGAGCAGTTGACTGCAAGTGTTCAGTCTCTTTTGACACCATCTGAATGGTTGTAATGTGAGGCAGGGCAGCTGTGTCTGAACTCCAGTGTGGATGGTTACTTTGTCAAGTGCTGCCTACTGTGAGGAGAGCTTCCCAGTCTACAGAAGACTGTATGTCCCAGTGGTAGAGTGGAAACCCATCTAGCCCTATATTGTATCCACACTGAATTCCAGTCCCCTGCCAAGGTGTGTGTGTCTACTGATGAACTTGTTTAACTCATATCCACCATGGCAACCAGGGAATCAGAAATATAGCTGGAGACTCAACAGATTAATTTTTTTTATTTTGGGCTGAGTTGGGTCTTCGTTGCTGTCCATGGGCTTTCTCTAGTTATGGCGAGCAGGGGCTACTCTTTGTTGCGGTGCACGGGCTTCTCATTGTGGTGGCTTCTCTTGTTGCAGAGCACGGGCTCTAGGCATGCGGGCTTCAGTAGTTGCAGCACACAGGCTCAGTAGTTGTGGCTCGCGGGCTCTAGATTGCAGGCTCAGTAGTTGTGGCGCACGGTCTTAGTTGCTCTGCGGCACGTGGGATCTTCCCAGACCAGGGCTTGAACCCGCGTCCCCTGCATTGGCAGGCAGATTCTTAACCACTGCATCACCAGGGAAGTCCCTCAACAGATTAATTTTAAAAATATTTACTGAGTACTTACCATGGAGTAAGCATTATTCAAAGTATTGGTAATATACGAGTGAAAAAACCTAAGTCCCAGCTCTTGTGCAGTTTTTATTTTAGAGGAGGGAGACAAATGGAAAAACAAATAAATATAAAATACGTCAGGGATGATAAGTGCTAAGAAGAAAAATAAAACAGCCAAGGAACCATCTTAACTTGGTTGACTTCCAGATCAGCTTTAGATAGTGGCTTAAGTGTAGGTAGTTTATCTTTGGTAGATCCCAAGGTACAGGACTGACTGAGAAGAGTAAAATGGTAAAGGAAGAAGAGCCCATCTTAGGGTGTGTTACTGATGCAGGCAACTGGGACTCAATCCCCATGGGGCTCTTTGGAGGAACTTCATTGAACGTGCATTAGAATTGTCTGCCCAAATCACAGAAGATGATTGTATTTATCCGTAGGTCCTATTCCCATAGGTCAAGGGTTCCCCCCATTTGGTTCCAGGTTTGAGCATGTGGCGGGGTGGCCGGGGGCGGGGGTGGTGTCCCACAGGCAGGGTCAGGAGAGAAGCCCAGGGGCAGAAAGCAGGAGCTCTGTAGCACAGCTGGGCAGGGGCTGCCTGGCAACACGTGCATGAAGCTAGTGGCCCCAGTGGTGACTGGAGAAAAAGCCCGGTTGACAGGATATAAAATGAGGCAAAAATAGGGATGACTTGAGGCAATCTTATATTAGCTGGTCAGGGAAGGCATTAGACCACCTGTGCTGCATGCCCACCGTCGGCTCCAATGCGTCTGACACCAGTTGGGTGGGCATAATGGGAGGCAGGTCAGATGTGTCTGAACTGTGGTGTGGGTGGTTACTTTGCTGCCATTAGGGAAAAAGTGGACCAGAAAAGCAGTTATGGCAACTTAACTCACATCATAAGAAAGCTATAGAACAGTGGTTGTCAAACTAGGCTTCTGTGAAGCACCTTTGGGGGCTGCTGAGCGGTGGTGGAAGAAATAGTGGGTGGGAATCTGGGTTGCTTCATCGACTTCAACCAGAACTCTGCTCTCATCTATTTTACGTATTGAGCTTCACTGTAATAATTCTAGAGCTAAAGGACACTTGCAAATCAGAAGATCACGTCAGGAAATTCCACTAGGAGAACCAGGGAGGTACCAAACCTGGGCTGAGTTGCCCATCTCACCTCTGGCCATTGAGCTAGGCTCATACTCAGTGAACCATTAAAGGAAGCCACAAATATCAGCCCTTGTTCAAGGTAACTCTGCTCCCTCCCTAACCCCATTTGATCTCAGCCTGCTTTCACTAAGTTTCATTCTCTGGCTTATTCATTCATTTATTCATTCATTCACACAACAGATATTTCTTGAGCATATGTTCTGTGTCAGTGTTGTGCTAGACCCTTGAGATATAAGTAAGATACAGCTTTTTCGTTCAGAAACCCAAGTCTAATGAGGGAAAAGGGCAGATAGACACTTAACTATCAATGCTAAACAGAGAATAAACAGAGTCCCATGAGAATGTGGAGAAAAGCATTCCAGTCTAACCTATGTGACTAAGGGATGGAGTCTCAGAGGAAGTCAGATATGAAATGAGTCCTGGAGGATGTGCAAGAGTTGGTCAAGCTCTAAGCCCTTCTCTCTAACAAAGTTCCATCTTTGATCTTGGCTTTCCTCTTTGAAGTTTGGCTTAGCTTGAATTTCTGGGACCTGTTTGACATTATTCTAGAATATAAGATGTGATCAAATTGATCAAATCATTCTTCTGTAATCAGTAGCTTCCCCATTCATCCCTGGTTTGGAATAAGGATAAACCTGGGAAAAACAAATGTCATCTTGCAGTGATGGCAGAGTGGAGTAAATAATATTCATTGAGCAAACACATTCTGAACACCTACAATGTGTGAAGCACTGTGGCTGGTACTGGAAACAGAAGTGAATGTTGTCTTAGTCTGTTCAGGCCACTATAACAAAATACCACAAACTGGGCAGCTTATAAATGATAGAAATTTATTTCTCACTTCCAGAGGCTGGAAAGTCCAAGATCAGGGCACCAGCATGGTCACATTCTGGTGTCAGCCCTCTTCCTGGTTCATAGCCAATGCCTTCTTGATATGTAGAGGTGGGCTAGGGAACTCTCTGGGGGTCTCTTTTATAAAAGCATTAATCCTATTCATGAGGGCTCCATTCTCATGGCCTAAGAACCTCCCAATGGCCCCACCTCCTAATACATCACATTGAACATTAAGATTTCAACATATGAATGCTGGGGGGACACAAACATTCAGACCAAAGGAAATATTTGTTCCATGTCCTCAAATAGTCTACAGTTTAAGAAGGAGAGAAATAAAAGATACAATTGCAGTGCAGCAGGTAAATGCTATGATGGATGTAAGCCGAGTGCTAAAGGATCCTGGGGAGATACACATGGTCCAGGTCCTAAAAAGCAAAGAGGAGTCAGCATGATAAGGTGAAAGTGGGACAGATGGTTCTAGGGAGCCTGACTCTTGGTAGAGCAGGGCATAACCACTATTACTGGAACATAAAGTGTGGGCTGGAGTGAAGTAATAGGCTAAACTGGAGAGATAAGTAAGGGTCATATTATAATCATGTTCTGTGTTATGAGCTAGACTTTATATTAAAGACCCTAGGGAGCTGTTGATGGTTTTTAGAAAGATCGTTCTGGTTAGAGTTTGGAGTGTACATTGGAGTGGCTTGGGTATAGGGAGTTTTTTCCCCAAATTATGCCAGTAATCCAGAAGGGAATTAATGATGGTCTGGACGACAGGGTGCAGAGGGCTTGTTTAAGTTACCTATTGGTGTGTAAAAATCTACTCCAAAATTCACTGGCTTAAAAAAAGAACAGTTTATTTTTTGTGATTCTGTGGTTTGAGTGATTGGTTCTTTTGCATGATGCAGTGCCCACTGTGGCATGGGAATGACTGGAAGGTCTAAATGACCTCACTCATGTGAGTGGCAGTTGGTGCGGGCCACAGATTGGGACCTCAGCTGGGCTTTCAACCAGCGGTCTCAGTTTTCCATTTATTTGCCTCCGTGTGTTTATTTGCCTCCGTGTGTCTTCTTGAGCTTCTTTCCTTACAGCATGGTGGCTGGGTTTCAAAAAGCAGTGTATCAAGAGTATAAGCCCCAAGTGCAGGAGCTTATCACATCTCCATGTTCTTCACACTTGCTAATGCCCTGTTGGCCAAAACTAGATACATAGTTAAGCCCATTTGGGGGCTACATGGGGTGTGAATACCAGGAGGCATGGTTTATTGGGAGCCACCAAATTAACCTTCTACCACAGGGATGGAGAGAAGTAGAACGTGCCTCTTCTAGTGCCCACCCGATCCATGGCTGCTGGACCGGTCTGGTCCTCAGAATTTGCTCTGCTGGCATTTGCCTCTTTCCTCATATGGGAGGAGCAAGTGGATGGGGAAGGGGTAGTGGGCTTATACTGCCTGAAAGACTTGCATGCCACCACTAAAATATTATTTAAGTGGAAGAACTCTATCCCCTTTTTTCTTCAAAGTATTTGGCTTGAATTTATCATTGAGTAATTTTACAAGAAATAAATGCGACCATTTAGCAATTAGTAACATTTTTTAAAGGATGCTCTTGCTTAAAAATTGATAGATATTCCACTTCATGGCTTCAAAACCCCAAGGCACAATTAGTATGTAATCTAAAATATGAAAGTGAAGTCAGGCTGGGAAAAGGAAAACAGGAAAGAATATAGCTATAGAAGGAGCTGAGTAATTTCCAAATGTGTTTGAATATGGCTCCTTTATTGTGGTGAAATGACTTTTATGGTTGTGGTAATTGGGCCTTACGATTACTTGGATATGTGATTTTCTTGGAGTGATCGAATGCTTTGAGAAAATGTTAATTTCTGTATGTTGCACGAATACTTTAAAAATAATCTCCCTTTATACTCAAAGATGCGGCACAAATTTAATCTTTTCATTCCTAGCTCCTGGTGTATGTCTCCAGTTTCCTCATAAGAGAATAATAATAGTAACCTTTTCATAGGTTTGTTGTGAGGATGAAATAAGATATGTAAAAGTGCCTGAAACAGTGCCTGGCACTCAAAAGTGCTCAATCAGTGTGAGCTATGATTCTTATGTGCTCTAGGAATATTTTGCAGATAGAGGTGTTATTCTTTCCCACAGTTACATACACCTTAAAAAGAGCTCCGCATGAGTCCAGTGGTTAAACCAAAGCAGGGATTGTGGGTTTGAGCCCACTCAGCTCACGTGACTCCAGGAGTCCCTTGGTTACTCTCATATAAAAGGAGGAAATTGAGCCCAGTGTTCTCACAGGTCCCTTGACCCGCTAAGCCATCTCTCTGGAGTGACCGGCAGCCCTGACTCATCTGTTCCTCCTCTCTGTCGTCTGTGACAGAAGTCCTCCTTTCCTCTTCTTCTTAATATGCCATTTTATTTAAACCACAGCTTTCTTTTTGGAGGTTTTAATCACCTTGGAGGACAGAGCCTTTTGCCTGATGCATAGCCCTGGAGGTGTGACGCGACAGTGAGAGCCTTCTCTTTCTTTCGGGTACCATATTCTTCCACCTTCGTTTGAGTTCCCTTTAGTCCCTCTAAATTTATTCCATCGTCTTTTCCTTGTTGGGTGCTCCTTCCTGTCCAAGGAGACTGGATTGCCTTCCTCAAGCTTAGCAGAGTCATTCTTAGAATCTTTTCACTTTCTCTGAGAGCAAGCACTCCTGTTCTCCATGGCACGTGGAACTGATGAGCACCGCTAATCCCTAATTAACCCTGGTTCTCCTAGTTTAACAACCTGTGAACCTCCTGTGGAGGGCTAGCAGTTGGACAGGATATCACCACACTCGGATGCTCACACACACAGCACTCAGGAGACGCTACGTAGAATATCCCCCTCAAGCAAGTTTGCCACCTCTCAGAGGCACCTAAGAGCAAACCATACCTTGTTCACGTGCATCTGTGCCTGGTCACAGGACTTGGAAGTAGCAAAGCCTCTCTATCTAGAGGTAAATTGTACTCAACGCCAACAATTTTAGTTGGTCCCGTTTCAGGGCCTGATTAGTAACATGCACAAGGAGAGAAATGTGCATTTCTGAATACACAAACAGGGTGCAACGACTCCACATTGCATAGACAAACATTCTCTGATATCTGACTTACCAGCAAGGGTAGAGAGTGCCAGCTTTGCCACTAGTGAAGCGTTTAAATCAAGCAGGTGTCATGAGAGACCAGCGTATGAAAGCTGACCTAATTTCCCAATATGAAATCCTCAGTTTAACTTGCCTAAGATTGTTATTTTTCCCCTTTGGATTGAAAATTAGGGATTTTATTTCAGTACCTAGATGCATCACTTTTTCATCATGTGATACAGAATTATTGAAGTATAGTTGAAACATATTTGATCACAGTGTTGTGTTAGTTTCAGGTGTACAGCAAAGTGATTTTCTGATCTTCTTTCCCAAGATATCCTACTCTCTACCTTTGGCAATGTAAAGGTGATAATCAGAGCACCCATCTCCTAAGATTCCAAGGCAGTTACCAGGCTGTCCAGCGAACATTTAGCAAACATGGTTGTTTTCATTGAGACTCATGACTGAGTCTGTTTTTAAATATGCATAGTAAATGAACAATAGTCAAAGTCTATTTTCCTTGGCTTCTTTGTTAATCTTTGTCCTTGCTAACCCCCATTTGCATTCGAACCTGCCCTTGAATGAGCCACAAAGCTCTCCTGAGCTCCTCCCCCTGAGGAAACTATTACCTTGTGTTTCTCTTCACCATCTGAAGCTCAGCCTCTTGGAACAAGAGAATAACAAAGATGAAATTTATTGCCATGGATCACTTTTAGATAAAGCTGAATGTCTTCCAGCTACTCTGAATTGATTTTCTTTTCCCCCTTGAGAAAGTAACAGAAAGGAGTTAGCAACAATGCAGGGGACTGAATCAATACAAAAGTGAGGAGAGTTTCGTGGAGGTAATCATGCGTAGAAAAGCAGGGAGCTGCAGGCCTAGTTAATAGAGGTAGGTTGCTTATTCATCATTATTATCAACTCCCTAGGCAGACCATAAAACCTCAGATTTTCTGCCTTAATATATGCCCCTGTTCCACTGTGCAAAGAATTCACAGTAATTTGTTGCCTCCTTTCCATGATTCATACCCGGTTAAGGCCTCTCACAATGACATTCAGGAGTGCCCATTGTATGTGTAGCATCATAATGTTAGGAGTAATGAGCTCCGAAGTCAGGTAAGAGGGTAGTAATTGTAATGATAGTAATGAAATATTGTTACTTGAATATCGTTACTTATTTCCACTGAGAGCTAAAGATATGTAATGGTTACACTCCTTTTCCTCTTTGACCCCTCAAAGACAGTGGTTACTGTGTCTTCAGGTATCTTTAAATTTAAAAATAATTTGGTAAACTATATAACAAAAAATTTGCCATATTAACCATTTTTAAGTGTACAATTCAGTGGCATTAATTGCATTCAGTGTTGTGACACCATCACCACTATTTTTTTTTTTTTTTAGAATCTGTGTTCCCCTCATAGCTAAGCAAATTCTTTTTTTTTTAATTAATTAATTAATTAATTTTTGGCTGTGTTGGGTCTTTGATTCTGTACAAGGGCTTTCTCTAGTTGCGGCAAGCGGGGGCCACTCTTCATCGCGGTGCGCGGGCCTCACTATCGTGGCCTCTCTTGTTGCGGAGCACAGGCTCCAGACGCTCAGGCTCAGTAGTTGTGGCTCACGGGCTTAGTTGCTCTGTGGCATGTGGGATCTTCCCAGACCAGGGCTCGAACCCGTGTCCCCTGCATTAGCAGGCAGATTCTCAACCACTGTGCCACCAGGGAAGCCCACCGCTATCTATTTTCAAAACTTTTTCATTAGCCCAGAAAGAAACTCTGTACCCACTAAACAACAACTCCCCATCACCCAACACCCAGCACCTGATACCCTCTAATCTTTTTCGGCTTCACCTTCACTTTATTTTTTTTCCTTGCAGTTTTATTGAGGTATAATTGACATACAGCACTGTATAAGTTTAAGGTGGATAACATAATGATTTGACTTACATACATCGTGAAATATTTACCACAAAGGTTTAGTGAACATCCATCATCTCATATAGACACGTTTAAAGAAATAGAAAAATACATACTTTTTCCTTGTGACGGGAACTCTTAGGATTACCTGTCTTAACAACTTTCATATGCAACATACAGCAGTGTTAACTATTTTATCATGTTGTATTACGTTACATCACTAGTACTTATTTATCTTTTAACTGGAAGTTTGTACCTTTTGATCACCTTCATCCAATTGCCCCTCCCCGGATGCCCCACCTCTGGTAGCCACAAATCTGATCTCTTTTTCTATGAGTTTGTTTGTTTTTGAAGTGTAATTGTAGTGTAACTAACTACACTATGTTAGTTACTAGTACACAGCTTAGTGATTCGATATTTCTATACATTTCAGAATGATCACCATGATAAGTCTAGGTGTCGTCTGTCACCACACAAAGGTATTGCATAATTATTGCTATATTCACACACTGAACATTTCATACCTGTGGCTCATTTATTAATATTTTATAACTGAAAGTTTGTACCTCATAATCTCCCTCACCTATTTCTCTCCTTCCCCCAGCCCTCTCCCCTCTGGCAACCACCTGTTTTTTCTCTGTATCTATGACTTTGTTTCTGTTTAGTTGTGTTCATTTGTTTTGTTTTCAGATTCCACATATAGGTGAAATCATACAATATATGTTTTTCTCTGTCTGATGTACATGTCGCAAACAGCAAGATTTCATTTCTTTTTTATGGCTGAGTAATATTCCATTGTGCGCGCGTGCGTGTGTCTGTATACACATATATATATAACCACATATTCTTTATCCATTCATTTATAGATGGGTACTTAGATTGCTTTCATATCTTGGCTATTGTAACTAATGCTGCAGTGAACATATATGTGTGCATATATCCTTTTGAATTAGTGTTTTTATTTTCTTCATATAAATACCCAGAAGTGGAATTGCTGGATTGTATGGTAGTTCTATTTTTAATATTTTGAGCAATATGGTACTGTTTTCCATAGGGGCTGCGCCAGTTTACATTCCCGCCAGCAGTGTACAAGGGTGCCCTTTTCTCCACATCCTTGTCAACGCTTATCATTTGTTGTCTTTTTATTTATAGCCATTCTGACAGGTGTGAGGTGATACCTCATTGTGGTTTTAATTTGCATTTCCCTTATGATTAGTGATACTGAGCATCTTCTCATGTGTCTGTTGGTCATCTGTTTGTCTTCCTTGGAAAAATATCTATTCAGGTCCTCTGCCCACTTTTTGATTGGGTAGTTCGTTTCCTTGATGATTAGTTGTATGAGTTATTTGTATATTTTAGATATTAACCCCTTGTTTAGATATATTTTTTGCAAATATGTTCTCCCATTCAGCATGTGGCCTGTTTTGTTGATAGTTTCCTTTGCTGTGCAAAAGGGTTTTAATTTGATGTAGTCCCGTTTGTTTATTTTTGCTTTTGCTTCCCTTGCCTGAGGAGACATATCCAAAAATATATTGCTAAGACTGATGTCAAAGACTGTACTGCCTATGTTTTCTTCTGGAAGTTTTATAGTTCAGGTCTCACATTGAAGTCTTTAATCCATTTTGAGTTTATTTTTGTATATGGTGTGAGAAAGTAGTCCAATCTAATTGTTTTGCAAGTAGCTGTCCAGTTTTCCCGACATCATTTATTGAAGAGGCTGTCTTTCCCTTTGTGTATTCTTGTCACTTTTGTCACAGATTAATTGCCCATATAAGTGTGGGTTTATTTTTGGGCTCTCAGTTCTGTTCCACTAATCTATGTGTCTCTTTTTGTGCCAGTACCATACTGTTTTGGTGACCGTAGCTTCATAGTATAGTTTGAAATTAGGGAGCATGATACGTCCTGTTTTGCTCTTCTTTCTTAAGATTTTTGTGGCTATTTGGGGTCTTTTGTGTTTCCATACAAATTTTAGAATTATTTGTCCTAGTTCTGTGAAAAATGCCATTGGTATTTTGATAGGGATTGCATTGAATCTGTAGATTGCCTTGGGTAGTATGGTCATTTTAACACTATTAATTCTTATGATCCATGATCATTATATAGCTTTCCATCTGTTTGAGTCATCTTTTTCTTTCATCAGTGTCTTGTAGTTTTCCAAGTACAGGTCTTTTACCTCCTTAGTTAGATTTATTCCCAGGTATTTAATTTTTTTATGTGATTGTGAATGGGATTGTTTTCTTAATTTCTCTTTCTGATAGTTTGTTGTAAGTGTATAGAAACACAACAGATATATGTATATAATTTTGTATCCTGCAACTTTACTGAATTCATTGAGCTGTAGTCGTTTTTTGGTGGCATCTTTAGGATTTTCTGTTGTATTGATAGTATCATGTCATCTGCAAACCCTGACAGTTTTACTTCTTCCTTTCCAATTTGGATTCCTTTTGTTTCTTTTCTTGTCTGATTGCTCTGGCTAGGACTTCCAATACTGTGGTGAATAAAACCCCTCCCTCACAGTCCTCTGAAGGAACCAACCCAGCTGACACTTTGATTTCAGTCTTTTAGCCTCCAGAAATGTGAGACAATACATTTCTGTTTGTTTAAGTGACTCAATTTGTAGTACTTTGTTATAGCAGCCCTAGCAAATGGAGACAGTTCCTAAATTTGGATTTATTCATATTTTCAATCAGGATATGGAAAAGGTGGGCTAATTATGTTGTAATATCTGATTTATTGTGCTAGATCTGCTTTGTAGTTTTCAAATTAAAAACTCATATGAGATTTTCTTTTCACATTTCTTTGTATTTTGAAACCATCTGAATGTGACCAGTAACAACATCTCCTTCCATGAAGCTTCTGGTATTCATCTATTATAGAGGTTTTTGAGAATCCACTATTTCTTTGGTTAGTATTTAATATAGGTTTGGACAGTGAAAAAAATGCACTTCTAGGTCAAAGGAAATTTGACAGGAGCAGCAGAATCACTGTAAGGCAGGAAGGCTGCTTTCAGACTGAATGGGAGGCTGTCTCCTTGGCGGGTGGAGCCCTTTGGCTCAGCTGAGCCTCTTGGAGCTACTACCTCTTTCAACATTTGGCTTTGCTGTTTTTATTCCTAGAGCCCAACTGCAGTAATTAATGCCTGTCTGTATGGTTCTCAGAAGGAATTTCTTGTTCTTCAGAACAAGATACAGATATGCCATGAAAACTATGTAAATTAATATAATGTCTCTATTTGAACTTTCAACCCACGTTCATGTTGATCCCAGATTCCCTTGGTCCTGGCGTTCTCTGAGGGTGTGGGACCACTTACCTGTGACCAGCACACTGGTGACCAAGCCAGTGGCCACATATAACTACAAATGATATATGAACCAGAAAGAATTTGATAATATTTCCCTTGAGGTGGAGCAAATTGTCTCCCCCTTAGCAGGATCAGTCCCCATGTCAGGTCAGAGTTGAAGCTCAGAAATTACAGACCTTGAAGTAGTTGAGTTATGTGAGCAGATTCAGAAGCAAGCATATGTGAGTCAGAAAGAAGTGCTAAGCAGGACCAGACAGATATTTTACGTTGTCTGTCTGCTTCTCAAAGTTGCTCTTACCCCCCATATTCCATGAGCAGAATTGGAATGGAAGAATCCTGCTGCTCAGAGCAAGTGGAAGCAGCATGTGTAGTAAAAGAAACTAGGATTGGGGTCAGGTAGACCTGGGTCCAAGTCCTGGCTCATCTCCTTCTAGTTGTGTAACCTTAAGATTGATTAACCAGTATGACCTTCACATAATGTATCATAGCTACCTCAGAGGGCTTTTGTTAAATGTGATATATGTAAACCTATGTGCCTGACACATACCAGCAGTTGAACAAGAAATAAAAATGTGAACATGCCTCTGATTGGCTTGGGAATCACAGTGTGAAGTAAGCCATACCCAGTCTTTGTTGGGAGACCATAGGATACATGTGAGCAGAGAAGCTCTTGATGTGAGATTACGTGAGAGAGTTACATGAAAGAAATCCCTGAACTAATAGTGTCGCCTGGCCTAGCCTTGGGCTTGGATCATAGTTGGTACCAGATTGGGTCTCCACAGGGAATCCCAGATCGGAGAGTCTCCTGCCCACCTTTTCTGTTCCTGAGCCACTTTTCCACCTGTTCTGAGGGTCCCAAAATAGGGATATAGTCAGAGGATCAGTTTCTGGGTCCCCAAAGGCCCCAACTGTTTCTTGGGGGCACAGAACCAATATATGTTCTTATCAGACTCTTAGTTTTCATTCCACGTACCCTTCTTTTGCCTGAATGCCCCTGAGAGCCAGTGAAGAAGGTTAAGATCATCACCCTGCCATCAGTATCACATACACCAACTTGGAATCTCCTTGGGTTCAAACTCTCTGTGTATGAAACTAAATTTGTTCCCTACTATACCAATGTCAAAATAAGAAAGTCTAACAGTTTTAGCATTTTAAAAGACAAGAATGCTTGAGTAGAATAAGTGTCTTTGAAAAGGCAACTGTTTTTCTTTATGAGTATGTCATCTGGGGACAAAAAGGAACATCTGGTCTCTCCAACCAGAAAGGACAAGGTCTTATAAAAGCTTATGGTGATTTGTGTAAATTTCAAACACTTTTCCCATACCAAGCCTAATGAAACTGAAATTCGACACCCTTCAAAACATGCCTAAGTTGGCTTCTCTGGCTTGGCAGAAATACAAAGTAGGAACAGAAATCCAAATCCTTGCAGCATGTAAACTAAAGAGTCAAAAATTCTGGGCAATTTCATGTGATCACTGGCACAGTTCCAAAGCAAGGCCTTAAAATAGGAGAAGCATTTAAGACTACCTGCTCCACATGAGCACACTTCCAGTGGCCTCTTGCAGGTTTCAGGCTAGTGATTCAGTACCCTGTCTTAACACACACATCATTGCCACAAGGAAGAGTGACCCAGCTTGAGCTAGACACATCAGAGCTTTGACAATAGAGAACTATAGGCACCTTGAGAAGGTCACTGGTTGGAAATCCACTGTCTTAGCTTGGGCTGCTATGACAGCCTGGCTGGTTTAGACAACAGACATTTCTCATGGTTCTGGAGACTGGTAGTCCTTGATAAAGGTGCCAGGAGAGTTGATTTCTTGGTGAGGACTCTTCCTGGCTTACAGTCAGTTGCCTTCTTGCTATAGTCACACATGGCAGAGAAAGGAAGCTCTGGTGTCTCTTCCTCTTATTATAAGGGCACTAATCCGATCATGGAGTCTTCACCCTTGTGACCTCATCTAAACCTGATTACCTTCTAAAGGCCCTGCCTCCAAATGCCATCACACTGGGGTTAGGGCTTCAACATATGAATTTTGGGGACACTCAAACATTTAGTCCATGACATCCACCAACTCCAAACAACCTTGAGTGGCCAAATGATTTACTGTAGGAATCTTTCTTCAGCTTTCCTTTATGTATGTATGTATGTATGTATGTATGTATGTATGGCTGCGTTGGGTCTTCATTGCTGGTGCGGGCTTTCTCTAGTTGCGGTGAGCGGGGGCTACTCTTCGTTGTGGTGTACGGGCTTCGGTAGTTGTGCCTCGCAGGCTTTAGAGCGTGGGCTCAGTAGTTGTGGCACGTAGGCTTAGTAGCTCCGCGGTATGTGGGATCTTCCCAGACCAGGGCTTGAACCCGTGTCCCCTGCATTGGCAGGCGGATTCTCAACCACTGTGCCAGCAGGGAAGCCCCAAGCTTTCCTTTTCTTGTGCTAAGAAATCCTGAATACAATCAGGAGAACAATCACTTGCTGCAAAATATAGTCTCCAAACTCTGATGAGTTGGTTGATGAATGGCAGCTGGGAGGAAGGTCCTTGTCCAGGAACCAGGTGCCTTGTTCAATCTTTTGATTCGAGATTTAGATGAAGAACCAGAGAACAGGCTTATCAAAGGTGCAAATAGTACAAGGCTTAACAAGAGGGAGTGGGTGCCAGAATTAGAGTTCCAGAAATCTCCATGGGCTGAAGCAGTGAGTCAGATCTTACAAGGTGAAACTTAATGGAACTAGCTTTGTAAGGCTGTGCACTTGCATTTGAAAAATATGAAAACTACACAAGTTGAGATTGGGGAAGATGTGTCTTTACCAGCAACCTGGGTGGAAAAGACACACATTTCAGTCAAAACAAGGTTTCATATGAATGCAAAATGTGGTGTCTCTGCTGGAAAAGGTAATATAGTAATAATAGAAGCATGTCATCTGGAGTGAAGGATAATAGCCTGCTCGGACCCGCCTGTGCCCCGTGTTGAGGTCCAGACCTCACACTTAAAGAAAGAAATGTACACACTAGACCATGTGCAGAGGTAAGTATGCAGGATGGTGCAGAAACGCAGGGCTTTGCCACTCAGAGCTCAACAAACCAGGGAATGTGCAGCATATAAAGAAGATGACTTGGAGCCCCAACTGCTGCTTTCAAATGTCCTGAGGGAAAATAGTAAAACTGATTTTATTTGGCATGACACATTAGGGAAAGATTAAGGAAACTAATGAAAGCTACTGGGGCATAGAGTTTAATCTAATTGAAAATTTTCCGAAGTCAGATACAAACTTAACACTTCTTGTACTTCTCACAGCCGGAGTCTGGACATCCTGACAACGGTTCACTTCAGAAGTCTTTAAGCTCAGTGTCCCATTGTATGTGTTAGGTTTAGGTTCTGCTGGGAGAAATAAGAAATCCCAAAGTAACAGTAACTTAAACCACATAGGGCTTTATATCTTCCTCACATCAAAACCAAAACCAAAACCAGAAATTCCAGAGGTGGGAGACAAGGCAGGGTCTTCTGTCATGCTACTCACCCGTCTTCAGCGAGCTGCCTCAGGGGCCAGGATGGCCTCTTGTGCGGGGAAGGAGGTAAAAGGTTGGAAGAGAGAAAGGGTTCACTTCATCCCTTTCCAGAAGCTCTGCACAACCCTCTGCTTATACCTTGCTGGCCTGATTTAGCCCAAGTTGGAGTCTGAGAAATGTAGACTTCATGTCTGTGACGATGATATTACAGACTAGAAAGGGAATGCTTACTGAAGGGGGGGTGTGGATGTTCCAAGGTGCAGGAAGTCCTGCCGCCTCCCGTGAAGACCACAGCCTCCGTCTTCCCACCTCTTGTCCTGTCACTCCTTCTGCAGCTGCTTTTCCACTTTCACACAGGTTGCAGTTCTGGTCCCTCCATCTGCCTCTAGGCTACTGGCCCCATGTGCCCCCCTCTTTCTCCTACCAGCCAGGGCTCTCAGCTGCGTCATCTGTCCTGTTTACTTTCCCTTGAGCATCCTCAACTCCCTCCACCTCTGGCCTTCACTGCACTCACTGGCCCAGATCTAACCCTGGATCTGAAATCTGCCTTTTACCCTTCCAGATAGGAATGGCCTAGCATTCCTGGATGTTATGACAAAACTATGGATACTGGTGCCGTGACAGTCCTTGAATTCAAGTGTTCAGTGGGCCTTTGGCTCTGCCCACCCATCCTCTCATTACATCACAGTTTTCTCTTCTGTCCATGCCCCTCCATGGCTGATCTAGACCTTCATTATTTCTCTTAAGTATTGACCTCCTCATGCCCAGAAAATTATCTAATTTTCTAGCGCTTCACCACCCCCCCCCCAAAAAAAAGACCATCAGTTGTCATAGCTGACATCCATTGAGGTTTTGTTAACCTGAGATACTGTACTAACTGCTTGAAGTCTGTCATCTCATATAAACCTTACAACTCAACACGGATTTATCATTTTTATCCTCAAATACAACCTTATATTCCTAGGATAAACAGTGCTTGGTCATGACGTGTTATCCTTTTAATATATTCTTGAATTTGGTTTGCCAATATTTTGTTGACAATTTGTGCATCTATGTTCGTGAGAGATACTGCCAACTCAAAATTAATGGAAAAATTGTAAAATAGCCAATTATACTTATTTTGAAGGTTTTTGAAAGCTGAAATATGGCCCTTTTTTGGCTAGTGAAATTATTTCTAGATCATTTGAAAAAAATTCATTTACTGAGTTTATTTTTTAGCTTTCTGCAAAAAGTGTTTTGCTTTCGAGGTCCTCCACCAACACTGTGGCAGAATCCCCAAAGCTAAAAGTGGTCTACTCCACCTTCCCCTTTCTAGGACGCTCCCACGTTACGAACTAGACATACCAAAATCATCAGGGAAGTAGTCTCCTTCCAAGAATCCATGGGTTCAGTGATACTGGGTACTTGAGGCCTGTCAGCAAGCTTTTCATTTCAGTCCTCTTACTAACCATGAAATCCCATGTCTCAAAACACAAATACCTGTAGTAGAGAGATTTCTAGCATTTACTTCAAATCTAACTCTTAAATCTGAACTTCTTCATGAACAAAGCCATCCATCTATTTATGAACGAGGAGAAGATGAATCAAAGTCATCTGCTAATTCAGAGCAATTTGAAAGTGTCTTTCAGTAGGTTTGATAATATCTGGATATCATCAAAAAAGTCACTAAAGCATAAATATGTGTTTTTGTTCTTGGAGATCAAACACAAATTTTAAAATACATACATACGTACATGCAGTTTGCAGTTCAGGATACTAGAGTTCACTGTTAATTTGGAGGCTAAAAGAATAAATGAATGTAACTTTTAAAATTCCCCATCATGTCAGATTTCAGCATATTGATTTTTAGTTGTTTGGACATATTTACAGATTTTTGACTGTGGAATTCAGCTCTAAGCGTGTAGGCAGCTAAAATAATCGGATTGGCTGAGCTATGGTAAACTTCACAGCTAATACCCAGGATGACAGATTCAGAATTCATAAAATCCACATAGATTGGCCCTTTGGAGGGCATCAGCCAGTATGTTGAAATTGTACAAATTCAAATGTAAAATTCCTCTAAATATAAATATCAACAACATACATGTAAACTGAGGGATGCAAGCCTTAACAGCAATTCATGTGAAAAAACACTTTTTTTGTTTCTACTTTTTATTGAAAATAATCTGAATCTCCCACAGAGGAATAAAAAAAAAAAACCTGATACCTTATAAACAGAGTATTCCTATCAGGGAGATGGTAATCCTGGATTTCGTGTTTATTAGAGCAGATAAATAAGAACTCTAAAGCTAGAACAAATCCAGAGAATCACTTAGAAGAGGCCAGCTTTCAAAATCTTCTTTAGGATTAGCAATGCATGTGAATGCTGTCATATTGAGTATTTTACCTTATTGTTCTGGGCAGTGTGAATATATTTGTTAGTGACTGAGAATGCAACTCAGCAGCTGTATCTTCAATTTTTCCGTTTTCTTTTAACAGTATGCTTATTTTTCTGCCTGTGTTTCTGGAGTAGAATGATCAAGGAGGACAGTGGAAGGTCTTAGACCAAGGGGGTGACAGGGCAGCAGAGCATATAGGGTCTCAGGGGTGAGAGTAAGGACTTGGGAATTGATTCGGGTGTGATGGCATATTCGTTGGTATCAGAGAATGGAAACCTCTGGCTAACTGAAGGAGAAAAGGATATAATTCAGTGAATTTGGTCCTTATAAAATCTTTGGAAAAGTTGGAGGAATGGGTTCTCAGTGGACCTCTGGGAGTACCTTTCAGAACAACTCCCCCACAAGGGCATGCCGTGGAAGCTGCTCTTCCACCAGTATCAGGAAGGAAGGGAGTCAGGCTCTCATAGCATCCACTCTTCTCTGGAGCACACGGCTGGCAGTGGGATCAGGGATCGAGAAGCTGCTGCTTCTGCACCTGCCTCACTATATCTAGCAGACTGGTTCCTGGACACTGGGCTGCTGCTACAGAAAACAAAACAAAAACAAAAAACACCCACACTGTTTACAGTGCTTGCCACCAGCAGCAGTTAAGGCAGCTGCTAGCTAGCCTCATCTTAATCAGCAGAATCTAATGTGTGTCCACAGCACAACCGCAAGGTAGTTTTAAGCTCTGCGTACTGGAGAGGTTCAGAATTAATGCTGAGTATTGATCCACAGTATCAAGCACAGGTGGGAAGATTTCTAAGTGTTTAAGCAGAGGAATGAAGACATGATTTCACTTAACCTTTCCAAAGATCACTGTGGCACCTCTGGGAAAGGACCACAGGAGAGAGCAAGAGAGGATGAGGACAGGAAGTGAGGGGGACAGCCCAGTTGGAGGATATTGTAAATAGTAGGTGAGATGCAAGGGGATGGGCTTGGACCTGGGAGGTAGTGGTACAGGTGAGGAGAGTGGGAAGATTGGAGTTTTTCTGAAGGTAAAGTCAAGCATATCTGGTGATGGTGTGGATATGGGGTATAAGAAAGAGAGGAGACAAGAATGAATCCAAATGTGTTGGCCTGAGCAACTAGAAACCATTTACTGAGATGGGGAAAACTGGGGGAGAATCAGATTAGTCAGGAAAGTGGAAGCTATAAGTAGAGATGTCAGGTAGATTGGGGAGTCATCACATAGATGACATTTAAAGTCATGAGACCCGATGATTTAAAGCATGTAAGTGTATTAGAAAAGAAGTTTGAGGGCTGAGCTCTAGGGCACTCCAGTGTTTAAATGGCAAGAAGGTGAAGAGGAAGCATGCAACAAAGGAGAGTGAGAAGGGTCAGCCAGTAAAGTAGGAGGACTGAGACAGAGCATGTTCTAGAATCAAGAAGAAAAAGCAAGTCGAGGAGGAGAGAGTTAGCACTTCTATCAGACACTGCTGGTGGGTTGTTTCCCATGAGGCAGGAGAATTGATCTCTGTATCTGACAACAGTGAGGTCATGCATTTTGGTGTAATGGTGAAAGCAACATCCTGATTGGAATAGGTTTAGGAGAGAAAGCAAGTATAGACAGCTCTTTCAAGAAAATTTACTGTGAAGGGGAGCAGAGAAATGATTTAGGAGCTTGAGGTAGATATTTGGTTTAAGGGATTTTTTTTAAGTTGGTCAATAATAGAACAGGTATGTTTGCTGGTAGAAATGGTCCAATACTGAAGGAAAACTTTGACAACTAAGATGACACTTTATTATAGATTTTGTATTCTGTTTTTTTCTGCTTGACATTATGAACATTTTCCTGTTATTTTAATTTTTGTAGATGGCTTTAATGGCTGTATTACATTACCTGGAACAAATATAATGATTATAGAAGCCTTCTCCTTATGTTATGTGTTTGGGCTGTTTACTCTTTTTGCTACTATAAATAATGCTAAGAGGAGCGTCTGTCTATATTTGTCTCCCTGTCTTTGTCTGTTTTTATCATTTCTGGCTGAGAGGTTTAAATATTTTAAAGTCTCATATATTGACACATTTGCTTTCCAAAAATCATCTTCCAAGTTTTCAGTTTGGAATTTAAACATTTTTCTTTCGAAGAAAATAGCAGCTTCTCTAGACCCGACTTCTAGCTCAGTGTCATGCTGATGTATTGGCAAAATATTGGAGGCTCAGAAAAATGCCCTAAATGGTCCCACATCACTTCAGCAAGATTGCTTAGAAGCAGTTGCCAAAATTTCACTGCCAAGAAGTGTACTTTTTGCTTTATATATATTTTATGAAGTTCCCCAGTGGGAGAGCTGAGTTACGCTGAAAAGAAAGCATCATCAAGTGAGGGATTTTATCTAGATCTTTCGGTTGTTATCTGTGAACTGATGTTTTTTAGCTTCCTACATAGAACTTTTCTGACAGTCCTGCTTATTGCTTCAGAATGGCTTAATGTCTCACAAAAAGTCTAGACGACTTTTTCTAGTTCTTCTTAGGACCTACTGTATTAGGCAGGCCCAACTGAGGCCAAAGAAGAGCTATCCCATCAACAGAGTTACCTGGAAAGAGTCAGAGCTGCCCATAATAAAATGCTGGTGTAAGCTAAATAAAAGATGGAGTAAAATTTGGTATAAGATTCTGTGAGAACAACAACAAAAAGAGATTCCATGAGAACAGTAAGACCTAATGGGCTGCATCACTGATACTACCTCATAGCATGTATGATAGGTACTCTGTCATTGACTTTTCCACTGTCTCTTTACTTTGGATTGCCTCAGTCTGCCATATTGGTCACATAGGCTTTGCTTCTCTCCGTGACTTCACATTGAGAGACTTAAATCAGTTAAGGTCTCTGTAGCCAGACAGAGAAGCTTATGTGCTGCCTGTGCCGTGCCCCATTCCTGCCAGCATCTCTTGCCTTATCCCCAGGACTCACTGCCTCAGTCCCTGCTACTTTGCTTATAACTGGGCAACTCCCTCTTCCAGTCAAGCAGCAAGTCACATATCTTACATTCCTGGTCAGAGGGGGAACTCAGGGACTCAATAAACATTCATTCATATGCCCTCATTCCTTTTCATCTTTCTGGTTCAGTTTCTCGTCACTTCATGCCTAGACAAATCTCTCCTAACCATTCTTCCTGTATTTTGAACTTTTTGCTGTGTAGTCTATCTTAAATAATACAGGGGATTTCCCTGGTGGTCCAGTGGTTGAGACTCCATGCTTCTACTGCAGGGGGGCACGGGTTCAATCCCTGGCTGGGGAACTGAAATCTCGTATGCCACGTGGTATGGACAAAAGATAAATAAAGTTTAAAAAAATAATAATACAGCTTTTTATCTTTCTGACTCATCATCCCATATACCCTCACCGCCCCCCTGCCCATCGTTCCATGACTCCGTGGTAATTACCAGAGAGATCTCTGCAGAGCATTCAGTTCCCCTGCAGTCTGGCTCATGTCTCCCTCTGTTCCGACCTGATTTTTTCCATGCATGGACAGGAACCCTTTGTTTCACCAACACTGGCCTAGTCATGTTAACCATTCAGAGGGAAGAACTCATCCCAGCTGTCCCTAATCTACTCACATGGACAGATTAGATGAGAATCAAGAACTGTGAAGGGTCTGAGATTTTACTCTACTTGAAGCACAGTAAGTTGGCCTGCTGCAGTTTCATGGATGCAAGTACAGGACACGAAACTTCAGTATCAGCGACAAAGGACTATAATATGTATATTGATCCACTTAATGGTGTCCCCTAAGCCCCTTAAGCTATCTTCACTCTTTTTCATTCTTTTTTCTTTTTGCTCCTTTTACGGAATGAATTCTACTCTCCTGTCTTCAAGTTTGCTGATACTTTTTTCCACTTGGTCTAGTCAGCTGTTGAGCCACTCTATTGAATTTTTCAGTTCAGTTATTGTATTCCTCAGCTCTATGATTTGTTTTTGGTACTTTTTAATATTTTTCTATCTCTTTGTTGCAATTCTCACTTTGCTCATGCCTTGCCCTCCCGACCTCTGTGAGCTTCTTTTTTTTTTTTTTTTTTTTAAGGATTTTCTTTTTAATTAATTAATTTATTTATTTTTGTCTGTATTGGGTCTTCGGTTCGTGCGAGGGCTTTCTCCAGTTGCGGCAAGCGGGGGCCACTCTTCATCGCGGTGCGGGGACCGCTCTTCATCGCGGTGCGTGGGCCTTTCTCCATCGCGGCCCCTCCCGTTGCGGGGCACAGGCTCCAGACGCGCAGGCTCAGCAATTGTGGCTCACGGGCCCAGCTGCTCCGTGGCATGTGGGATCTTCCCAGACCAGGGCTCGAACCCGTGTCCCCTGCATTAGCAGGCAGACTCTCAACCACTGCGCCACCAGGGAAGCCCTCTGTGAGCTTCTTTATGACTATTATTTTGAAATCTCTATCAGTTAAATCACTTATCTCCATTTCATTAACATTGGTTTCTGGAGTTTATCTTATTTTGTCTGGAACGTATTTCCTTGTTTGTTCATTTTTCTGATATTTTGTGTTGGTTTCTGTACATTAAAGAGCCACTTCTTCTGGTCTTGACATACTGGTCTTGAGTAGAAGATGAACCTTGTAAATCGGTCCAGCCCAACCTTTGTTGCTTCTCAAACCTTTGTGATTGTCCAAGCTGCTGTCTTTGTTCCTAGTGGCTGCCGGTGGTTGAGGGTGTGCCAAGACCTGTCAGTGTCCCAAAGGGGAGGGTCATCAAGATGCAGGCTGATTAGAAGCTGGACACTCAAGGCTGCAGCTGGGAAAGTATGCTGTTAAACTCCTTCCCATTAGAAACTAGGAGATAGGTGTTTTTGCCTGCTCCCTCTCGGAGCCCTTGGGGAAGAGCTGAGGCAAGTGCTTACATGTGTGCTTGTTAATAACTTGCTTTGTTTGTTACAGTTCTGTAGGACTAGTGAATGCAAGCCCTATTGGCTTTCAGAGTCAGATGTTCTGGGGGCATGTACCTTGGGCTGCAGCTGCAAAAGCTGGGGTGCCAGATATGTGGATAAGCTCCTTCCAGAGAGTTGCTGGTGACCCGATTTATTGCTGGACCAAACCAGAGAGAGAAGACAATGGAAATGCCCACCAACCCTTCTGGGATCCAGGGAGAATCTCAGCTAGCAGCTAGATGAGTGCTAATTAGAAGCTGGACCCTTGGGCAGCAGCTTGTGATACATGCAGTCGAACTCTGCCAGGGAAGACCGAGAGATGGACTTTTTTGCCAGCTCCCTCTGCACTGAGCCCAGGTGGGGATAGCCACAATGAATGCTCATGCCCTCATTAGGAACTGCTTCTTCATTGCTACAGTTCTGTGGGTCTCCTGAACTCAAGCTCTACTGGCTTTCAGAGCTAGGTGTTTTGGGGTCCTGTCCCTTTGGTGGGAGCTTTAAAAGTGGGAGTGATAGATATGTGGTCCAAACCCTTTGCTTCTCAGGGAGAAGCTGGAAGCTGGGGAACCCCCTGTCGATGGTCTGGTGCTGTGCTAGGGTCCAATGTATAGGAGTCACTCAAGTAGTTTCTGAATTTCTCTCAAAGGGAGTTACAACTTATTAGCCATATGTTCAGTGTATCTGTGGGATGAGGGAAATTCAGGAATCTCCTATATCACCATCTTGGAGTTCTAAAGGAAATTTGATAAGGAGAAAGGAAGGCTAGGCAAAAACATGCTAACTATAAAAACCACATAAGGTATTCTTACTTGCTGATGACAAAATTGATGCTTTGAGAGATTAAATAATTTGTTCAGGTGGTAACTGGCAGAACCAGACCTTTG